>NC_043958.1:9278943-9578943 GCF_902148855.1 Sphaeramia orbicularis
TTAACCCTTTAACCTGAAGCCTAAAGGTCCACCTGGATTTTTTTTTTTTCTTCTCATTTCGACTAACTAGAAGGTTAGAATATATGCTGTGAGTGAGTCCAGAGCACATTTTTTCCCCCGATCTTTCAAAATCTAGCAATCATTTACAATTGTCTGGATGTTATAATTGTGCTAAAACGGCTTCTTCTCCAGCTTCTATTACAGGTATGAGTGAAATTACCATAATGACCCAATAAAACCTATAAAGCGCAATGTCTCAGGGTTCAGAAACCGTCAGGATTTTTCCAATTACACAAACGATGAAAGAGTTACAGCCATCCAAACAGGCAGATGTGCAGGGTGTGTCAGCGATGACACGTCAGGTTTTAATCAATCGATCAATCAAAGTTTATTTATATATCACTGTAAACAACACAAAAAAACCAAAGTGCTTTATATCTTGAAGCATGATTAAATTATAAGATAGAAACAGTTTAGTCAAATACCATAAATATGCACAAAACAATAGAACATAATACAGTGATAAAAAAAGACCACAGATTAAAAGAGTTAAACATGAAGTGAAGGCAGTCCAAGTCAAACCACATAGATAGTGGAAAATAGGTCTGTATATTTTAGACTGAAATTTTTTAAGTGTGTGACAAAGGAGCTGAACAGGGACTGAACTGAAAAAAATTTGTAACGACAATTCACTTTGAAAACAGTATTGTTGAGGAACCAGGGTAATAGTAGAAGTTTCATCTTTTTTTAATGATACCCGGCTCTACATGCATGACAACACAAATATAGCAACACAAAATGTCCCGTAGCAAAGACCTCAAATGTATTTCAACACAAATGCCTTTGAATGGCCAGTGGTGATGACCTACACCCTTAGGCCTCTTCTCACTATGTAAATGAGTTCCTCTTGTTTGTGTGGTGCAAATACAGGCCAATGAAATAAAGCGAGAGGGAAAGACAGGGGATGTACTGTACACTCTATGGCTCTCTTGCCCCAGAGTGCTCGGTGAATTATTTATGAAAGTGCTGACAGAAGAGGAGCAGGTTCAACAAGGCGCGTTTCTCTGGGGGGCAACACCAGCCGACAGTCAGGTGGGGCTCGGTTTGTCTTGCGGCCTCTGGATTTTAATGATGGTCCAGTGGTCTCGTTATGTGAATCTACAGTGTAGCTTTCTCCTGTGTCAGCTGAAAACAGCGGTTGCGTGCGAATCTGTAATCTCTGCTGTGGCTCCACTCTCTCCCCCCCGATATTTTATTATTTCTTATTTTTTTTTAGCTATACTCTCACCCCATCGCCTCCACTCCCTGTTTTACCTCCTAGCCTGTCCCTCTCTCCCCTCTTTACCTTCCTCACTTTGTCACCTCTCATCCGTTTTTATACAGCCCTCCTCCGATATGTCTATTTCTGAATTGCTCCCGTCCTCTCTCCCCGCCTACTTCCCACTTCCATCTCATACATCTCCGTCCGTCTCCTTTTGTGCACTCCTAACACTATCACCGATGATTGACAGTGCATTAAACCTGATGTAAATCATTCCTCTTAACCTACATTAGCTAATTAGAACTTATTCCTATCTGTCTTCTTGCAGTACGGCAGTAAAAGCTTTGATATCCACTCTTCTCAACCTTACAAACGATATGGACTCTGTCAGAATCATATCAACAGTTAGCCCAAGGTGACACAGCAAAAAAAATCATACCTTGATGCGATTAAGAAAAATGACCATTTATGATACAATATACATTATATGGACGAAAGTATGAGGACACGTTGAATTCGGGTGTTTCTTTTCTAACAGGGGTCTAGGATACAAAACAATAATGACACATGTCATAATATAGTTTTTAGTGGGATAAATATCATTACGTTGCATGGGTTAATTTTGTTTAAAATGTTATTTTTGCATCCAAAATGCCTCAGAGATGGTTTTTACTTAATTTCTCTCAACTTTTTTTTTTTTTTTAATCCATGTATAAATTTCTAAAAAATTCATGCTCTGTCTGTAAATTTTTTTTTTTTTTACCACAACTAACCTTCTCCTATCTCCTATTAATGTTTATATAAGAAACAAACAAAAAATTGCCTTTTTAACAATATCATGATATATCGTAATATATTGTATTGTGATCCTAGTATTGTTATTTGTATCGTATCGCCAGATTCTTGCCAATACACACTCCTACTAATTTTAGACTTCATTTGCATATAGGAGCAATTCACCTTTTTGTAGCAGCAGGTAATGATACTGTTGCTCTCCTTTTTTGGTTTCTTAAATTATCATCCATTTCTATGCACCTTTATAGCCAGTTTCATTCCTACTCATTATCACAAGCTTTACACTTCATTTCAGATTTAAAAGTCACTAAACCTCATTTACATGGTATTATTTATGTGCCCTTGTGTAAAATAAGGAAAGATGCTGCTGTTTTGGACAAAACGTGTACATTTCAATAAAAAGTGATTTTTAACCGTATAACACCAATTATATTTAATACATGAGTTTTGAAGCCCTCTACATGATCAGTGTGAATTTTTTTTTTCTTGAAAAACCTGATGTATACAATTAGATACATGCAATACACGGATGATCCACCAGGGGGAGGTATTCATTCAGCACAGGGCTTTCCAGTGACACTACAAGATTGTCATTAATGAGGAAGGAGGCAGAATTTTGCCAATTTTGAAACGGAATTACCAATTTGGTAGACATGTTTGTGTTATAGTATGTTTTTGTTTGGTCAAAAATAAAAATGTTGGAGTGTTGAGACCCGATAAATCAAATATGACACAAAATTGAAATTCATACATGGAAATTGGAAATTTTTTTGGTTGTTCATAAGGACCAATAAAGGCTCTGGTTTTAAAGAACTGGAATTTTCTGTCGGTGATTTAACGGTTCAGGCTTTACAGGGTTAATTTGATTTGCAAGGAGTGTTGTATGGATCCATCTATGTCATGGCAATAAATAATAGAATTTATAGCAAATAGAAACTGGTCAAATAGTAGAGTGTAGCTGGCCTCCTCACATCCCCGTGTCAAACAGTTGGTACGGTTTATATAAGCAGAAAAATACACTTGTGAAATAAAATAAAGGCGCTCCTCAGGTGGGTTTTGCCCCTGTTGAACTCTGGGCCCCGTGTTGTGATTGGAGAGTCGCAGGAGGGCAGGTTCGGCGGTGTAATGGCACTTTTGGAGAAGTGAGATTAGCCTTGAGGTGAACCTTAAGGAGCCTCCCACAGGATTGGATCAGCAGGCAACGGATATGGCAGCTGCAGATAACACATAAAATGGCTTCAGAAATGAGCTTAAACAACTTCAGTGCCTTTAGAAACGCTGTTGTATTTGCAAGTTGAATAAGGTCAGCAGGATCGAAACTTTAAAGCACGGGAATGGAAGTAAGAGCTGCATTTGTCACATTCGGGGAAACATTTGTCCTAGTATTCACTGGGGTGTTTTAACCCCTGCTGGCCCTGTTATGGAAACTCAGGGGTAGTTTTGTGATGTTTATAGACAAAAATGCAGACTTTTAGCATTCGATATGTAGTAACTGGGTCTTATCAATCATTAAACCCACTCCTTGACCTCTGACCTTTAACTCAACACGGACACTGGACTGAACTGAACTGGAACTTTGCTAAAATACTAGTGTTGATGAAAATTATAAATGTTGCATTATTTTGGTTTTATCTTGACCCTCGCTCTATTATTGTGTTGGACTACCTTTACATTTTATTGCAGTGGGGTCAAAACATGGGATTTGATATCTCTGTGACGGGACATTTTAGAGACAATCTGACAGATTAGTGCTGCTAAATGACCCACGTTTTTACTTTTAAATTCATTTTTCCTTTAGTTTTGACCATGAGAGATTATCCAAAACAAGGAACTACTTTATATGAAATAAATGTTGGAATAGCAATCAATTAAAGTTTGCTCTCCGATGGACATTACTATGTTTGACCCAGTGTGTGTTTGCTGTAGCATCGTTTTGATAAACGTATGCAGTGTCACAACATTTATTTGAATTAGTTACATTAATTTTGACCGAGGTCTTGTAATCGTGATGGTAGAGTCAGACCACCATGTGAATCTGAATCAGAACACTTTATTAATCCCAGGGGGAAATTATTGGGTCTTACGGTCGGTCCATTCAAGAATAATAAAAAGTAGCAGGGAAGAATTATCAATACAACAGAAAATAAAATATATATAAAGCTCTAAGTATACAAACTTGTATATATATATAGCTCTGAATATCTATATATACACCAAATATACATATTAAAACACACAAATTTAAGCAGGGGTGTCAACTCAGTGTAGTTCAGGTTTCACATACAGCCCAATTTGATCTAAAGCAGGGCCGGACCAGTGGAAATAATTGCATAAAAACGTCTAAATAATAAATTTTTTCTCTTTGTTTAGAGCAAAAAAGTTAAATTACAGAAGGAAAGTGTGTACATTTACAAACTATCCTTAAGTATAAAAACCTGAATGAAAAAAACAAGTGAATTTAACCATATAATTTATCATTACACATGTGCATTACAATTTACAGATTATAGCTGATCTATAAGGACGCAAAACATTTAGTAAAAGGCACCTGGAACTGAAAAATATAGTATTTAATGTCATGATCAAAACAACTTGACTTGACTGTTGGTTGTATTTTTAGATGCTATTTATTTATCTGATTATTGTGTATCTGTTTAGCCAGTTTTAATGTATTTATCTTCTATATATATTTTTATTAGTTGTATTATATCATGTATTTGTACCAATATCCTTGTGCACCACTTTGGGCACTTAGAGTTGTTGTAAATGTGCTATAGAAATAAACTTGACCTTCGTGTTTAAAATTTTATACTTAACAAATTTATCCCGTGGATGCCTGTTTCGTCCACGGACCGTTGGTTTGACACCCTGATCTTCCCACTTCCCAGTGGGGTTCAGGTCTGGACTCTGTGGTGGCCAAACCGTGTGTGAAAATGATGTCTCATGCTCCCTGAAGGACTTTGTCACTATTTGATCCTGATGAACTGTAATATTGTCATGTTGGAAAATGTCTATGTCACCAGGGAAGAAAACCTGTGATCGACTGAATCAACCCAGATCATAACACTGCCCCCACAGGCTTGCACTGTAGCACTATGCATGATGGGTAATCTTCAGTTCACCTCTCCTCTCACTCATTGCTAACCTTATTTAATCTGTCAGATGCCAAACCAAAAATAAAATATAAATGAGTCTGTAATTTCCAGACTCCAAATATTTTGCAACCAGACAGTAAATTTGTATTTAGATACCACAATCTTAGCAGTGTTATCTATGCACCTTTCAAATATACCTCCTCTTCCAAATTAGCTGTTATCATCATATTTCATATTCAGTGCAGAAATGGTGAGGACCTGTAAATTTAATGCTGCCCTGCTGTTTTTCACACATTCTTTTAGAGATAAACATGGCGTTCCCATGAATACGTGTAAAGGCTACAGTCAAAAAGTGAGCTATTTAAGCCACACATGCATTAATTAATGATGATAAACAACAGGAGGAAACGAAGGAAGACGACTGGTGTTATTTTCTTGCTCCTCTGGGCTCACTTTGCTTCCGTTCTTGTCCTTAATCGTACACTCCAGACTGTTTTTTGACTCATAATCTTCAAATTCGACAAAAAAAAAAAAGGGTTGGTGTTGTAGGTATGTCTTTGAGTATGATCTTAATGTAAAATCAGTGCCATCAAGACAGATTACAGTCCACATTTTGCAGCCCTCTGACACCAAACAGAGCAGTGTTTCTTCATAACTGTGATGCTCTTCTTAATTAAATTTTGTATCGACCCCACTAAACCGAATGCCGCCCGCGTTGACGTCCTGTTAAAATTAGTACTTGATGTGCTTACCGGTACAGATTGAGGTATTGTAAAATTTTAGTGTTGTGATGACTCACTCTGTCTTTCTATCTTGCTTGTATCTCTCTCTCTCTCTTTCTCTCTCTCTCCTCTCTGTCACATATTACTCTCAGGATTGTCCTTCGCTCTCCTTGTTGCAAATGTAAGCATCTATACCAGGGGTGTCGAACATCGGCCCGTGGTCCAAAATCGGCCTGTCGTACGGTCCAACCAGGCCTGTGGATGAATATGTGACATGCAAAATTTACACTGAATATATTAACAAACAACAAGGATGTCAAACTCATTTTAGTTCATACAGACCAGTTAGTAAATACTACCATAATAATCTATAAATAATGACAACTCCAAATTTCTCTTTGTTTTAGTGTTAAGTGTGGATTTTAGTTAGATTTATTAAGAAAACTAAATGTAATTTTACCAATATTCTGTCTGTTACTTGCATTTTAGCGTCTTTGTAGATCCACTGTGTTCTGTGAGTTCTATTGCACATGTGTAAATATAAACCGAGGCACAATATTGTTCAAATTGCACTTATTTTTCTTTAAAAATTTCAGGTTGTTCATGTTATTCACATTTTTTTAAAGGATAATTTGTAGATATAAACATTTTTATAATGTAATTGCACTTTTTTCACTCAAACATAGAAAAAAGTTGTAGTTGACATTATTTTATAGGTTATTATGTTATTATTTTACTATTCCGACCCACTTAAGGTCATATTGGGCTGAGAAAAATTTCATGTTGTTCACATTTTTTAAAGGATATTTTGTAGCTGTAAACATTTACATGATGTAATTTCACTTTTGTCACTCTAAAACATAGCGAGAAGTTTTAAGTTGACATTATTTATATTATTGTCATTACTTACCATTCCAGTCACCTTAAGGTCTTATTGTGCCAAAAGAAATTTCATGTTGTTCACATTTTTAAAGGATAGTTTGTAGATATAAACATTTTCATAATGTAATTGCACTTTTTTTCACTCTAAAACATAGCAAAAATTTTGTAATTGACATTATTTATAGGTTATTATGTTATTATTTTGCTATTCCAGCCCATTTAAGGTCGTATTGGACTGAAAAAAATTTCAGGTTCATGTTGTTCACATTTTTAAAGGATAGTTTATAGATATAAACATTTTTATAATGTAATTTTACTTTTTTTCACTCTAAAACATGCAAAAATATAGGTTATTATTTTACTATTCTGGTCCATTTAAGGTCGTATTGGACTGAATGTGACCAAAATAACTTTGACACCCCTGATCTTATACATTCAGCCCCTCAGGTTTGTTGCGCTTTCTGGTAATTACTTCATATTGTGATACTATTGAGACCAAGCGAACCTTTAATCACCGTTTCTTGAACAGTGTGACATACAGTAAATGGCAGATGTCCGACAGGTATCGCCAAACGTGTCCAGCCGGGCCCTCGTGACCGCCGCCCCCTGATGCATTGCCACTCAGGGCTGCCGCATAATCTGACAGCGCCTCCGCTTATAGGTCTTCTCACTGTCAGATTGGCCTCCTCTCCAGAGGATGGACACATCACAGGTGTCAGCAACAGTCGTCCTCGTCTTCGCCGTCTCCCTGCGGGCATCACTTGTCAACGGGAGCAGCGCTTCCAATATTTGAACCCAAGAGAGCTCAGTGACGATGAATCACAAAACACACATTCCTGTAATAGAAAATGTTTGATAAATATTATAGTAGCACCGTGCTGCTGCCAAGGTCAAGGTGAAATTCCAATGTCTGTTTTTATGCCTCACAAACAACTATATCTAAATATTTTAAGGGTATTATATTGTAACACTCCAAACCATATCTCTTCTATTGACAGCTCTCAGACGAGTAATTTAGACTCCTTCATCTCACTTTGGTCAGATTAAAGGTGTCCAGTGTGGAATATTTAAGAGGTTCTAACTGCATTAATGGTATATAATAGTCATAATTTGCTTGTAAAGTGTGTAATGACGTGAAAATAACAAGTTTGTTCTGAGCTCATGCTTCTACTGCAGCTCAAAATGGACTTCCTCTTCTTTCCCTCATATTACAGCACATGGCATTAACCCTTAAAGACCCACAACCATTTTTTTCACAACCTCCAAATGATTTTTTTTTTGTGATTCATCACCATTTATTATAATATCATCCTTGGCATTTTGCAGTGAAAATCAAGTGTTTTCCTCTTTTAATTTTTCTGATCATGCAAATGTTCATGAAAGTTCCGAGTAACTGTAAAGGTTATTGTATCAAAACAGAGAATACTGAAGAAAAATTGACTTTAACTGAACATAAAACAAGCATCTACACCCACTGTCATTGATCAAACTGCATGGATTTTACTGGTGAATCAATGATACAGAAGATAACTGCCTTTCCATGTTCACTACGGAGCCTCTGAACGTCCAAATGAGTAAAATCTGATGACCATGAAAACATGACAAACTGCATTTTACCCGAATATATACAATCTGATGTTATGATGTTTGAATATCTACGCAAAATCATTTAATAAATGACCGGAGAATACCTTATTTTTACTAAAAAAATGCAAATTATAAAGGATGATATGACAATAAATGGTGAAAAATCAATTAAAATTAGGGTAAAAGTAGAGAAAATTAAATTATTTACATGTATTGATTAGTGGACAGTTATTAACATTTTAGAGCAGTCGATGTTTAGGGTCGACAGTGGATGTTTGGGTCTTTATGGGTTAAGAATTACCCTCTGATGCAGTTTATAAAGTTTATTATGTCCATCTATGCATTAACTCATTCATCTACCAGAATCCACTTAGATGCTTGGCGTGGCAAAGTGATGTATGCACTAAAGGTGGGTTCATTATCAGAAACTATGTGATTAATTGCAATCTTACTTAATGACAGCCTGAGTTTGAAGATTTTCGAGCCTTGCTAGATAGAATAACTGTACAAGTGTGTGTGTTTAAATGTGTGTCATCCATGTACTGTTAGCTGGCGGCCCTGCTCGGCAATCATTTGCCTTCTCATCTTGTAGCTCAAGCAGCACAGGGTTGTAACATAACCTTTATGGGGTTGGTCTTGCGGAGCTGTTTTGTGCATCCGGCATGTGTGAATTCCCTCAGCCTCTTTGGAGACCTAATGTGCCAGAGAATTTTCTTTGGTTGGAGCTTAATGGGCTATTTGTGTGTTTCTGCAAAAAGCACAGTTTCGAATCCAGCCCGAATTTGCTTGCTTTGCTTTCTTATCTCCAGTTGTGGGGGTACGAGCTCACAAACAGCTCTGTTTACATGGAAGCTAAGTACTACCCTTTATATCCCGTCTATATTCCACTCTAAAACCGGCCTGAAATTAAAGTCACGACTTTGGTATGAACTGCTTCATTCAGCATTACAGCCCACATCCCCAACTGATAACAAAGAATTGTTCTTCTGTATCATATTTCTACCATTGTGACCAAATCTTGCTTCCCGCTGTGCATTTTCGCAGCATACATTTATTATTTCTGCACTATTCCGCTGCGATCAGATATGGCACATCCTTCCCGACAATCCCCAACTTAACCTTGTGAAAAAGCTCACAGATTGGAACTATCTCAGCAGTTCCCAGCGTCTCTAAGCTGACAGAATGTCTTCATAGCGGTTCAGGGCTGCTCGGCGCCAATGGATCCGTGCGTCATCAAGAGTTTGACAGGCGAACGCGCATGTGCCGCACGTACGAGGGCCACACACATACATGAACGTGCGCTCCGGTGGGAAGCAGGGGGCCAATTATGGGCTGGTGTGACAGGGAAAGGCTGCAGGGAAGCCAGTGTCCCCCCAGGCTGGCCGCGGTGCACACACAACACACAGCCAGCGTGTCCACTGACAGTGATGGGAACCCTACCATGCTGGAGAACAGGAAACAATGGCCACCTTAAAGCTGTTGTGAAAAATACGACGGATGTGTTTTCCTCAGCAGACGCTACCATCAGATCACATTGAGCTTTGCTGCAGTGCGCTCACATCGCCCACGCTCCGTCTTTATTGAAATAAGAAAAAAAATTAGCACATGTATTCCCAGGTGAAGGGATGTCTCAGACTGAAACAGACGCCAGGAAGTATTAAACATATTTGACTTAGGAGACTAAAACAACTCTTGTATTGCTTCAAGAAGGTAAAGTAAACTTGTGCCAAGTCTGAACTACACTGACACTTTATTAATATTAACCAAATATATATTTACTTCTGTTATATTATATTCTCTATTTACTGTAGTCCACTTTTACCAAATTAAATACTTATTCAACTGCTGTCTTTTTCACGCAAAGTCTTAAAAAGTCTTTAAAGTCTTGAATTTACAAATCTGCATTTAATATCTTAAAGTCTTTAAATATATTAAATTTGATATGGTAGGTTTCAAATTATGTTGCCATAAACTTTTTGGCTGTATTGTGTTTAAACGTCCAAGCTGCAAAGAAAGTAACGTTAGTCGACTCACTTTCACCCCGTTCCAACCTGACAATTTATATTGAAATTAGGAACTAATTATCACTAACTTTGCAGCCCCCAGTGAGAAATGATCACAGAAGTGAAAAGTAAGCAATTTAATAATCCCTGGGTGGAGAAAAGATCATTCTCAACCTGACTGACACAAGTTTTCCTAAATTCTAGGAGCCACAATTTTTTTCCAGCATGGCTGTGCAATGGATGTTAAATTTTGCTCTAAGTCGTCTTAAAAAGGTCTTAAATTTAACTGTTGAAACCGTGCATTTAATGTATGTGTGCACTTTAGGTAGATGCAAAAATGACATTTTAATCCTCAACAATAAAAGTAGAGTTTTGGGTTTTTATGGGTGAGGTCAAGGGCGTCATGGATGGACAGTCCACTACTTTTTGATTCATACTTTTGAACAAGACAAGTTTAAGACAAATATTAGGAATAAATTTAGTTTATGAGAGTTTATAAAATGAACCCAGAATGATGGCAGAAAACTTTGTCACTTTCCAAACATTCACACTCATAAACTTTTTTTTTTTCACAACATTTTTTCTCATTTCAAAATATATTTTCCTGAAAATATAACTAATTACCTACCCAAAAATATAACTTTGGTGTAGATTATTGTAATAATTTTTTTTGGACCTAATTAATTAATCCTATAACACCAAACATATATTTGATACGTGAGTTTTGAAGCCCTCTACATGATCAGTGTGATATTTTTTTCTTGAAAAACCTGATGTATACAATTAGATACATGCAATATACAGATAATCCACCGGGGGGGGGGGGGGGATTGGTTCACCAGAAGCCTTTCCAGTGGCACTACAAGATTGTCATTAATTTGGAAGGAGGCAGAACTTCGGCAATTTTGAAAAGGAATTACCAATTTGTTAGACATGTTTGTGTTATACTATGTTTTTGTTTGTTCATAAATAATATTTGACCATTGAGACACGATGTATCGAATATGATACAAAATTGAAGCTCATACATGGAAATTGATATTTGAAAAAATTATTTTTTTGGTTGTTCAGAAGGACCAATAAAAGCTTAAGTTTCAAAGAACCGGAATTTTCTGTCAATGATTTAATGGTTCAGGCTTTACAGGGTTAACCTTCCACTGGCTTCGCCCTCATGGCTCCACTTATTTTCTGTCTGTTCATTGTATTTTATTACAAAATTGACACATTGATCCCTATGAGCTAAAGTACTTCGTGCTTTTTTTGTTGAAGTGGCTACAGTCTCCTCAAGCAGAAACATTTTTTTTTTCCTTTTTCACTTTCATATTATTCAATAAAATAGAAAGTCCACAGCTTAAAAGGAATTTGAAGGTTAATTTCCTCTAAGTGGCAGCAGTGGAATTAAATGTAAGCTGAACATTTTTACAATTAAAATCACGAGTTATCCTACAGAAGTGCAAATATAAGCTTTCAACACCCCCCCCCCCCACCCCACCCTTCATATGTTAAATTCATGTGTGGTTATTACAGGGTAGCTCATACCTTATTAAACTGACACAAATGTCCATACTGTGCTCATTCACATGCATCTTAACTGTGATATTTGCAAAATGCAGATTAGCGCTTCCCACAGGAACAGAAGGTGGTTTATTGGGTGAGTAATTGTATTTTGACATCAACTCAAAGTGTTGGGAATGATGCCAAGACATGTGAGGCGGCAACAAGTGAGCACACTCATAATCCCGTCCACCCCCCTGCTTAATTATCTTTACATGCCAGAGAAAATAAATTACCCTCCTCCTCAAGATTAATAATATTGCTTTGTGGGGTGTTTGGCCATAAGTTGAGGAATAATGAATAGTAAAAAGATTCACGTCGCCTCTGGATTGACTGTTGAAAGTTGGCAGGCTATTTTGGGCCCCAAAATTTTGATGAATAGATTTGATTCAGCAAAGTTGTAGCACGTATCCCGCTTTAGGAAGACCAAATAGCTGTTGGGATAAAACTGGAAAAATAAAAATATGCTGCAATGTCCAGATATTTCCAGCAAACTTACACTCGTAACAGACTCATTGCAGACAATAATGTTTTCACTGACATTAACCTCAAATGCTTGCAATGCAATGGAGCCCCCCCCCCCTTGAATCTTTCCTTGGGCAAAGAGGAACTTTCCTCCTCCACTTTTGCTACCGCTGCTGCTCCATCCACCCACGTTAAGCATAAACTAATGCAAAAATGCAAAGAGCAGAACTAAATCTTTACATCTTATTGTCAGCGACTATAATATAGAAAAGAATCCTGTGTTTTTCTCAGAATACGTTCAGAAGTACGTATCATTTATCATTTAACCTTGCAAAAAATAACAATGAGATTCTTGAGAATAATTGCAGAAATCGCAACAACACACAGCATTGTATATAACGAAGAAATTCTAATGTGATTCTATCCGAAGTGAATCTCCTGCTCAGCACATAACTCCTTAAAATACAATATTTAAAGTATAAGAAAGCAGTCAGCAGTAAAACATTTGAAGAATATGATGACACGCCTCTATTTCTGCTCAAATCAGCACTCGCAGCCCAGTGTATATTTGGGTTTTTCATGATTTGGATTTAACCTTATAAAAATGCAGCGCAAGTTAACAACCCAGAATCCTTGAGCACCGCCAGTTATGTAAGGTTATCATTGTACATGGACATGACTCATTCCATGCACAACTCGAATAATTCCCACAGTGTGAAAGATAATATTTGACATTTCCCTGTAAAAGAAAGCCAGTGAGTCTGAAAACAAAGAGGGCAATATCTCCTGGTAAATTTGACAGCTGCCAGTAAAATGAACACAGTAATGAAAGCGGAATGGCTTTTCTAAAGTCCCTTTCAGCGTTCTAACACAGGACGTTCAGTGGACGTTTTGTCAAAATGTGGTTAAAAGTGGAACGCAGTGCACAGATTGGGCTCCCAATGCCTCCCGAAAGCACAAAGAGCTGTATATGTGGACCCGGGGGTGCCTGACAGTTCCAGTAGACCCCCCCCTGCTCCCTCATCTGCGGTTGCTGGCATGGAGTCATCTGTCACCAAAGACCAACAGGCGACGGGGTTGTTCATCTATGAACCAATCACAAAAAAAAGCCAAAGTTCATTCTGTATCATAGCTAGATAGATAGTAAAAAAACAACAAGATATGGACCAAAATGGACCAAAATGCACAAACATAAACAGCAAAATCAATGAAAAATTAGCAAAATGAGATAAAATGAATAAAAACTGACCAAAATAGGCAAGAAAATGAACAAAAATAAGCATAAATAAATACCACAATGAATAAAAACAACGAAATGATTAAGAAAATGCATAAAAATGACAAGTATAAGCAACAAAATGAATAAAAAAATTAACATATAAGGAACAAATTAGTTAAAAATTAACAAAATTAGGAACTAATTGGTTAAAAATGAATAAAATAAGGAACAAAATGGATAAAAATGCACAAACATAAGCAGCAAAATCAATGAAAAAATGAACAAAAGGAATAAAAACTGACCAAAATGGACAAGAAATTGAACAAACATAAACAAATAAGTACCACAATGAACAAAAAGCAAAATTATTAACAATGCATAAAAATCACAAATATAAGCAGCAAAATGAGTAAAAAATTTAACAAATAAGGAACAAATTAGTTAAAAATGAACAAAATAAGGAAGAAAATGGACAAAAATGCTCAAACATAAGCAGCAAAATCAATGAAAAATGAACAAAATGAGATAAAATGAATAAAAACTGACCAAAAAAAGCAAGAAAATGAATACAAATAAGTATAAATAAGTACCACAATGAACAAAAAAACCCCAAAATTGATTAACAAAATTAACAAAAATGGCAAATGTAAGGAGCAAAATGAGTAAAAAAAGATATACAAATAAGGAACAAATTTAGATAAAAATGAACAAAATAAGGAACAAAATGGACAAAAATGTATAAACGTAAGCAGCAAAATCAATGAAAAATGAACAAAATGAGATAAAATAAATAAAAACCGACCAAAAAAAGCAAGAAAATGAACACAAATAAGTATAAATGAGTACCGCAATGAACAAAAAAACCCAAAACTGATTAACAAAATTAATAAAAATGACAAATGTAAGCAGCAAAATGTTAAAAAAAAATTAACAAATACGGAACAAATTAGTTAAAAATAAACAAAAGTGCATGAAATGAATAAAAACTGACCAAAATAGGCAAGAAAATGAACAAAAATAAGCATAAGCAAGTAGGTAAAAATGATAAGAGTGAAATGTGTGGAATAAAAGATAAAAAATGATGCACATATAACATCCCTTCTGCGTGATCGTTTGTTATTCTGTTAATGGAAAATCACTTTACATTTAGTCCCATTTATTTCTCTTACTTTGTGTTTTATTATTTCATATTTGTCCTTTTTTCCATTGTTAAAAACACTGTAGTGGGTAAAATATGTTCTCATTATTCCAAGTCATATTATAATCTTATATCTGTATTCCTCCCAACACTGCTTATATTTATATAGTCTATCAGTGTGTGTTTACTCTCCTCACACATATGCATTTCTTCTTCTACTTGGTAAATGCATGCGCACATTCGGGGCATTTCATTTGACCCCATCCTTTGGCCCCCAGTGTCCCCAGTGCTTCCACTTCAGAGACCACAGTGGGTATGTGTGCTGTTTGTTGCAGAGCTCTACTGTATGTTTGTCCTCACTGACTCTATTGATTCAATATACATTCTTTCTGCAACAACCTGCTCTGCCTCCCTTAGACAACCCCCACCACACACACACACATCTATCTATCCACACACCCACCCACAAGTTTGCCCCATTGCTCTTTGCAGTAATGGAAATGTTTCTTGAGTGTTCTTCCAAGGCTGCTGTGGATTGAGGTTTAATCTCAGCGTGAACGACAGTGCAGCGTTAGTGGAAATGTAGGAGTTGTGTCTGCAGGAGGCCAGATGTGCCACATTGTTCACACTGACCTTCCATGTTAAGTGCCGGCTAAGAAATAAACTGATGGAGTGAAAATGAAGGCCACGGAATGCTGGAATCTTCTGTGTAAAGCAATTCCCTCATTTGCTCTTTTTTGTTTTTTTTGATAGATGTATAAGACCACAGGTGTCAAATATATGGCTCGTGGGCCCAAATCAGCCCAGCAAAGGGTCCAAACTGGCCCCTGAGATAAATTTGTCAAATGCAAAAATTACACTGAATATATAGATGAAGACAGTAGAACATTGCAGTGTCCAGTATTCCCATTTTAAACATGACATAACATATGACCGCCTGCTGTGAACATGTCAGGCTTGTTGTTTGCTTCACTGTCGACAAATTGATGAGTCAGACTTACTGTCTACCTTCTCTTTAAGGAAACACCACTGACTTCACTGACCAAGCGTTCTCCTTTTTACCGTTTAAAGTAAAATGTGTACATAGGCAGAGTTTCAAAATAACCAATCAATTGTTGTTAACCTAACACAGGAATAGACTAAACATATATGAGCTTAGAAAATTCTTCTGTTGGTCAGACAGCAGGGGGCAAGGCTTTGGACGATCGTGGTCTGGTGTCTCAATATTCTGACATGTAACGACATATTTGCTTTAAGCCTAATTCAGTGAGTTTTTGTGGTCTTGCTTCAAAATGGTGTCCGAGTGCTAAAAACTTCTATGACAATATTAATCATTTTAGCTCAGGTTCCACATTCAGCAAGTGGGCCGGACCAGTAAAATATTATCATAATAACCTAGAAATAATGACAACTCTAAAAATTTTCTCTTTCTTTAGCGTAAAAAAAGTCAAATTACAGGAAAATGTTTATATTTACAAACTATCCTTTCACAAAAAGTATGAATAACACATGTAGTGTTGCATTATGTAATAATGGTGCAATATGTAATGTAAAAAATGTTCACCTCATTATGTAATAACATGCCGCACTTAGTAATAAAGTTCTTGAACACATTTTGTAGTCAACTTTGCCTCATTTTGTAATAACTTATACATAGTGTCTTCCAAATTTCAGTGCACCAGTAAGTTTCTTGTCAGTAATAATTAATTAGTGCAGCTTTTGTCCCTACCTTGCAAACACATTCTCCATTATAATGAATACAGTTACATTTGATTTAGGTTTGACAAATGAAACATCTGGCTAGTTTTTTTAAATGAATTCTAATTAAGCTGGAATGCTTACTGTTCTTCTGCTGGTATGATGGGGGTTTTTTTTCAGTCAAGGCATCAATTTTGATGGTTTATTACATAATGCACCAAATTATTACATTTCCTTAAAAAATAAGTGCTACACCCAGATTTTGTAATAAGTTATTACAAAATGCATTCAAGAATTTTATTACAAAATGCAGCATGTTATAAAATGCTGCGTTATTACATAATGAGGTGAAAAATGATTACATTATCACATACTGCACCGTTATTACATAAGGAGGCACTACACACCTGAAAAAATATGAACCTGAAATGTCTGAAAGAAGTAAAAGAAAGTTTAAGACTATTCTGCCTGTTATTAAATGTTTTGTGTATTTGTAGATTCACTGTGATCTGTAAATGATCTGTAAGTTGTAATGCACATGTGTAAATGAGAAGCTGAGGCAAAATATTGTGAAATTTACACTTATTTTTCTCAACAAATTTCAAATTGTTCATAGTTGTTCAAGTTAGTCACATTTTCTTAAGGGATACTTTGTAGATATAAATATTTTTATCATGTAATTTTACATTTTTCACTGTAAAACATAGAGAAAAGTTTGGACTTGGCATTATTTATATATTATTATATCCCTTGAATCGAGTTTTGGGATATAATGGTTTTACCCCAAACGGCACCACTGGATATCCTTGGTGTTTTGGCAATACCGAGGGCAGATTTGGTTAGATTTCTTCTCCCTTGATAAGTAACATAGGGGACCCATAGTCCCCAGTCCTCCATTTCAGCTTCTCTATGAGTATTATAAGTCATCCAAATGGGGGCGCTTTAGTTGAAAATCAGTTTTTTGGACATAAATCAAGAAATAGGCTGATGGAGATAAAATTCATCTCATATTGTCTGTTTTCTTGCTGCCATCCAGAGTTCACATATGGTGTCATTTTCATTCACTAGGTGGAGTTTTGCGGGGAAAAACTGGTTCTCCGATTTTTATTCTGCCACTATCAGGTCCATGTAGCTCAAATTGAGTTCATATCGATTGTCTAACAATTATTGTGGATAGATTTATATATAGCAGAGGAATGGTAGAAGTTTAGGGATATACCCTTGCTCGTTAAGTTATTATTTTACTGGTCTGGCCCACTTCACATCATGTTGGCTTGAATGTGGCCCCTGAACTAAAATGAGTTTGACACTCATGTGTTAGATAATGCTCTTGAATGGTACTTAAAAGGGGGGGGGGGGGGGTTTACAATTCCTCATATAGTCATTTATACTGAACCCAACCAGAACCTGTAGTGGATGATACATGTTGTTATTTGGATCAAATGGTAGAGTTATAACCATTAAAAGTCCAGGAACCACCAGGGGGCAGGCACAGTTTCATGGATGCATGTCAGGAAGCATCAAAACCCAGTGGATACAGAGCATTAGATGGCTTCAGATTTGGTCTCTGCAAACTCCAAACCAAATGATGCTTTTTATTTTCATAAAATCTTTTACCGACCTCACTGTAACCCTGCGCTCCTGGAGGACAATCACAAAAATACTGAAAAATAGAAGAATACTGATTATGTACTGGGTCGAGGACACAGGAAAGCATGGCAAAAAAAAAGAAAAAAAAAAAAAATCATGACTAATGTAATGTTAAAAAAAACAAAACATGACTAATAATCACTCCGACATCAATCTGTGGGTCTTTAGATGGGAATACTGTATTTAAACAGTGCAACTATTGACACTTTACAAAATATTTAGCAGCTTCTGTTCAATATTTAATTGATAATTGATCATTTTAAGCACATTTGGTATGGAATCAAAATGAGTTTAAACTATAGCACAAATTTGAAGCAGAAAAATATAGAATCTTCATAAAAATTAGACTTTTTAAAAATAATTCACTGCAGTAAGCAGAGAAAAAGTCATTCATCATTTTCAACAGATAATACAAGTCTCTAAAATATGTTATAATTTATCTACAAACAAAATTATATGGAATTATTCCAAATACTCAGTGAAGATCGGTTTATATGGTATTTAGCAGCTTCTGTTCAACATTTAATATGTAGTTTTAAGCGAATTTAGTATAGAATCAAAATGAGTTTCAACGTTAGGAGAGGTTTGAAGCATAAAAATATTAAATCTTCATAAAATAAGACTTTTTAAAAAATAATTGATTGCAATAAGCAGTGAAAAAGTCATTCATCATTTTCAACAGATAATATAAGTCTATATGTTTTAATTTATCTGCAAACAAAATTATATTGAATTGTTCCAAATACCCAGTGAAGATCAGTTTATATGGTTGGATCATCAATTTTTTTTTTTTTTTTTTTTTTTTTTTTTAATGAAACTACTCTCTATAATATTTCTTAATATTTTTAATTTGTCCTCATCTTTCATCCTGTCAGAGCTCTACCTGGTTAGAGTAGTCTGAAATGGTCACCACGGGAACCCCAGTAATAAAACCTTCTTCAAAGACACTTAGATCTTGTTCCACTTTGATCCAAAATTGAGGTCAACCGGTCTTGGCCTACATTTTTGTGCATGTCACAGGGCACCGTAGGATGTAAATGACTGCAGCACACCTCACTGGAAGCATGTGCACTTGGAATATTTATAGTTTTTCAAGCTGTTTCTTGATTGAATACGACCCAGTGGTTCTGTATATTGTTTCAGTATCATAGAATAGTTGCATCACAGGGCATCCATTACCTCAAAAACTTCATGCTATTAAAGCTCAGCATGATAATTCTGAATGATGGAGCATAATTTACTTTCAGTTGGTCTCTATCAATTTAGCCAACATCCAGATCCTCCTGACCATAATCTGAAAATGAGCAACAAGGGGAAGAAAGGCAGCAAAAAGAAGAGCAAATCAAAGCAGTAATTTTGGCCACAACACAATTTAATTTAATTCAGTTCAGTTGTTGCCACATCAAGAGGAAATGTGACTAATTAGTTTGATCATTTAACCCATAAAGACCCAGTACTACTTTTGTCAATTTTTCCTCAAGATTGAACCTTTCTTAAGTGATTAATCACCGTTTATTCTAATAATATCCTCTGTATTTTGTGTTTTTTCAGTGTAAATCACGTACTGTTCTTTATTTAATTCACTGATCATGTAGATGTTCATAAAACCTTAGATTGCACTTGAAGGTTATTAAATCAAAAATCGAGAAAATTGAAGAAAATCTGTCATTAACTGAACATAAACCAAGTGTTTCCATCCACTGTCATTGATCCAACTCCATGGCTTTTACTGGTGAATCAATATTGTAGAAGATAATGGTGTTTTGGTCGTATCTGCCAACTATGAAAACATGACAAACTGCATTTTACACCAATTATTTACATGGATTCATCATATTAGTGGTTCTGAATTTATTAATCATTGTACAGGGGTTGGACAAAATAATGGAAACACCTTCACCTCAAGAGGATAATGCCCCAATCCATACAGCTAGAATTGTTAAAGAATGGCATGAGGAACATTCCAATGAAGTTGAGCATCTTGTATGGCCGGCACAGTCCCCAGACCTCAACATTATTGAGCATGTATGGTCAGTTTTAGAGATTCAGGTAAGACGTCGATTTCCACCGCCATCGTCTCTAAAAGAGTTGGAGGGTATTCTAACTGAAGAATGGCTTAAAATTCCTTGGGAAACAATTCACAAGTTGTATGAATCAATACCTCGGAGAATTGAGGCTGTAATTGCCGCAAAAGGCGGACCTACACCATATTAAATTATATTTTGTTGATTTTTTAAGGTGTTTCCATTATTTTGTCCAACCCCTGTAGATCAATAGAAGGTTTTGGTCATCCCAACCGTTTGGGTCTTTATGGGTTAATTCAGCTCCAGAAACCTCAGTATGAATAATGCAGAACTTAATCAGAATGCTTTACCGGGTGCTTGGTTAAAAGTTGGGATAACCTAGTCGGGATGTGTTGAGGATGAGGTGCTTAAATGTTCAAAGCAAAAGTAAATCTCCAGTAGGATGTCCTTGTATTTTAGTGCTTGGAAGTGTTCCATATTTAATGCATTAACCTCTCTGGATTAAGCTAAAGGGGTCAGTGGTCCATTTATGCTCACTGTGATTGCTCCCTGCATGGCCCCGAGTCAGAAATGTTCATTTTCTCCAGCAGTTCGCTTTCCTAAAAGGCACCAAGCAGCTGTAGGCGTCCGATAATAAAGTATAAAGATGTGCGATAAGACACGATGTGTAAAAACACAGGACGCTGATATATATAATGATAACCTTTCCCACACCGGCTGCAAACGGTTTGAAATCATACTTAGGTGACTAAAGCGTCGCCTGGTTTGCCGTATATGTGTGTGTGTGTGTTTTTTCGTCTGTCTCAGTGCTCATATTCATGCGTCTTTCTGAGCATTTGAGGCTTAACAGGCAGGGATCTGTGCCTGTGGAAAACTCTCTTTTTTCTCTCTGTGCCTTGAACAGCTTTCGCGTGGCTCTGCAGACATATTGGAGTGGGCGGCTGTGCAAACATCAGGATGCGGCGGGTCTCAGCTGTCCAAATGACAGTCACACATTTACTTTGCTGTGACAGTCACACACTTCACACGATTTGAGTTACACTGATGCATCCGTGCACACAGACAGGACATGCGCAGTCACTTCACTCACAGTCCCAGTTATCCATCTCAACCTTATGTGTGTGTGTGTGTGTGTGTTCACTAAGCTCTTCCTTCAGCACTGGGGCCTCTACAGACCACTCCACACGGTTATGTCACAGCTAACTCCTCTGGTTTAACCCTTGACACACACACAAACTGTGCAGTGGATTTGTCACCAACATATCTCAAGGGATTCTTGTGAGAAAGTTGCCGGAGACACAGTTGAAACCTCTCATAGAGCCTTTAGACCACAGGCTAACGAAATGACGAAAACTAGAATTGAAAAAAAAAAAAAAAAAAAAAATTTGCTAACTGAAATAAATAAAACTATAATTAAAATTAAAAAAAAAAAACAATAACTAACTGTAACTGCATTGCATACTTACAAAACTAACTAAAATGTATAAAAATTTAAAATCAAATACATTTATTTCGCCCGAGCAATTTTAGCTGGCGGCACCATACGGCACTTCATGCTCCGTCACTTCTCGTCACTCGTTGTTTAGAGTCATCTTCTTGTCCCCACTCTACCTGGAAACACAGAGACTAAAGTTGGGAGAAGACTGCAGAGTCCTGTATGGGATATCTCTGAATACAACGCCGAGGAAGATAAGATATGGCGAAAATAAAGCAAACAAAAATGAAAACTAATAAAAACTAGCAAACCTGCTCTACGAACTAATTAAAACTTACTGAATTAGAGAAAAAAAAAGTCAAAACTAAATAAAACTAAACTATAATGAAAAATCCAAAACTATTATAACCTTGATCAGAGGTGTCAAATATATGGCCAAAACCGGCCAGCCTTTGCGATGAATCTGTGAAATAGGTCTTTCCATGAAACGGGGTACATTTTGTTATCTGACACTTTACCAGCTTTTTAGACCCAATAATAAAAGAGAAATTTAGACATATTTCCCCCCATGATGTACCTAATGATGACCTCAGATGAATGCAAAAAAAAAAAATCATACTCTTACTCTGAGCCATCCCAAAATTAATGAATTTTTAATAAAATATTGGGGCCAAAAATGGGACCAAAATTGGGACATGAAAAGCTACCTAGGTGTCAGTGCATTTGATCTGGAAAACATGGCTGTAAATGGTCTTATATACAGCTATAAATAAAGACACTGTGTTAAATTAGAGGATCCTAGTGGTTTTTCTAATCCAGACATTTGGGTTTTTAATAAATCTCAGTCTCATTCCAGGTTTCGTGTGTAACCCATCGTGTCCACTTGCGTTACATGCAGGACTTGCCCATTTAAACACAAATCGTGAGTGATTTTGCAACAGCGGTCATTTTTGTGAAACACTCTGACTTGCATAATTTGTACAATTCCCAAAATGTACCTGTGAGAGGATAAAAGGATACTTTTAAGAAAGTAGCACATCATTTTCACGTCCTCTTTACCGAGTCAGTAAATCAGTAAATATTGATTTTTTTTTTTGATTTTTTTTTTTTAAAAGACCCAAAGTGCTTCCAAACTTGCTTCATAACATTCATCTACATCTTGCTTGAAATTTTAGCCCCTCTTCCTGCTTTTTAGAGACATGTTTGATAGAAGCACGCATATGCAAAAATTAGGCTGCACTCAAGATCATTTGACTTTACGGGCCGTGCAAAGCCCTACATTAGTCTGAAATGGGTCAGATCAGTAAAATACTATCATAATAACCTAACAAATAATAATAACTCCAAAATTTTCCTCTTTGTTTTAGTCTAAAAAAGTGAAATTGCATGAAAATGTGTAAATTTACAAACTAGCCTTTCACAAAAAATATGAACAGCTAGAAATGTCTTAAGAGACATAAGTGCAATTTTAATAATATTCTGCCTGTTACTCAGTATTTTTGTGTATTTGTAGGTCCACTGTTGGAATTTACAAGTGTAAATGATAAACTGAGGCATAATATTGTTGAAATTAAGTAAATTCCATTTTTTTCATGGTGTTCTTCACATTATTCAAAGGATATTTGTCGGTAATTGTACTTTTTTCACTCTAAAACACATTGAAAAGTTTGGAGTTGGCATTATTTACATTTTATTATCTAATTAATTTACTGGTTTGGCCCATTTCAGATCATATTAGGTTGAATGTGGTCCCTGAACTAAAATGAGTTTGACACCGCTGCTTTAGACAATAGAACTCCACATTTCTAAATAACATGTGATAAGATATGAAGTCGTATATTCCTTGTGTTGCATCAGTCAAAACTGCAGCAGGATTCATTTGTACTAAAAGCATTTTCAATCCAAAAAGTGTCCTCCTTCTTGCATCACTCATGTCACCATGGATACAGGTCTCAAAGATAGCATACAGCTACATCACAGGACATTTATATACCGAACAGATGAATAAAATTGTGCAGATTCCTGGTTAAAACTGTGTCTAACGTGGATATTCTTTCTTTTCGTGGATAGATGTGGTCGTGTTCATCATGGAATTGTATATACACATGCATGAGGCTGTTTTCCACTCCCACTAGTGGATAAATGGATGTCGATACTCCCTTGATAAATCATTTGCATCACAAATTTTGCAATCGCAGCAATGAATTCTTAGAGGGCAGAATGTGAAACTGAGACGCACTCCGGAAGAAGTAGAAAAATGACATTAGTTGTATGTGTTGGTCTGTTTTAGAAGTACAAACAGAAGAAAAAGGATAGAATGGAAAACGATAGTGACTGAGGTGATCAACACACATATGCTGTGAGCTACAATTAAAAAATACTGTCAAGCATCTATTCCCAGACCCACAGATGTATCACAGATTTTATTTAGGTCAACAAATAAATATGCATTTCTAGCATTTCACAACTTTCAGAGAGGATGCTTTTGATGAGATAAGATAAGATAAGATATGATAAGATATGACTTTATTTATCCCACTGTGGGTAAATTTCACAGTTAAGAGCAGCAACATACAAGCAAGTACAGAAAAAAAGATGGGTAGAAAAATCAACAAACGAGTGAAAAATAAGAAAATTGGTTTTGATATAAATTTTGAATTGGTTAAAAAATTATGTACATATTTACATTGTGGTTCCACATTCAACATAGTACTGAAAAGGTCCTATTGTTCTGAGACTAATTCTTTTTATTTTACTGAAAATGAGAACGTACAGCTCTGGAAAAAAATAAGAGACCACTGCAAAATTACCAGTGTCTCTGATTTTACCATTTATAGGTTTGTGTTTGAGTAAAATGAACATTTTTGTTTTATTCTCTAAACTACCGACAACATTCCTCCCAAATTCCAAATAGAAATATTCTTACTTAGAGTATGTATTTGCAGAACACGACACATGGTTAAAATAACAAAAAGATGCAGACTCAAATAATGCAAAGAAAACCAGTTCATATTCATTGCTAAACAACACAATACTAATGTTGTAACTTGGGAAAAGTTCAGACATCAATATTTGGTGGAATAACCCGGATTTTCATGTGTCTTGGCTCTCCTCCATTGCTGTTGGATGACTTTATGCAGCTTCTGGCACAGAAATTCAAGAAGCTCAGCAATGTTCCATGGCTTGTGAACATCCATGTTCCTCCAGAAGTTTTCAAAGTGGGTTCAGGTCTGGAGATTGGCCTGGCCATGACAGGGTCTTCATCTGGTGGTCCGTCATCCACACCTTTATTGACTTAGCTGAGGCCAGGAGCATTGTCCTGATAGAAGAACCAGTCCTCAGAGTTTGGGAACATTGTCAGAGCAGAAGTCCAGTAGTTTTCAATAGTTATTTTTGGATTCCAGTTACTTTTGCGGTACTAATAGCACCGTTTTTGCCTATTGTAAGAAGATAGTGATGGACACAGTAGTGGTGTTCATACTTCTTCTCCTTCTGTGCCCTGTAGTTTTTTATTTATGTACTTTTATTGATTTTGTTACTTTTTAACTACTTGATTTTGTGTTATTTAGAGCATTCCTGTAGTTTTATGTACTTATTTATTGTTTTTAGTATTTGTCTTTGCACTTTGGAAATGTTCTTGTTGTTTAAATGTGCTATATAAATAAAGTGGATTGGATAAATAAGACATAGATCAGGGGTTTATTAAGTGGAATAAGTTGCGCTTGTGTTGGAATTCAACAGACACAGGAATGGAATGGCTGTCATACATGCACACATGCTGATTTCACAGGAAATTGGAATGATGTCTTAATTTTTTCCAAAGCTGTAATTAGTCTTCAATAAGACACTGATAAAACATATATTTCTTCATAATATGTAATGATTGGTTTAAAAACCCCGTATGAATGTGGTCCAAAGCAGAAGTGGAAGTGTGAATGTTTATTATCCTTGGACATTCAGTGTTTGTTAATTCCATTTTATGTGCAGGAAGAGGCAGGTATTTGGGTTTTGTGTGAATGTGGCCTCTACATCTGGCCTCTGCTATATGTGTTCCTGCTTTTGTCTGCTGTTTTTTTTTAACAGATACCACTGCAGCTGCTGGAAATCCAACTTGGTGAATGTGGTGTATTTCATTGAGCAGGCAGAAACTTGGAGGACGTGTTGTTTGCTAATGCTTTGTCTTTTACTTCATATTGTTCTGTTTCTATCGCTCAGACTGTGTACAATTGAAGCTGGATAAACCATAATTACCTTTTTGGAATAATGCTGCAAAACCTTTAAAATGCTGTTTCGATTTTCTGATTTTGTTCCAAAGCATCTGCAAATCCCCACACATCAGTTGACAAGCTATTTGCCAGTCGGCTAACTTTGTGCTTCGTTGGCTTATAGGAGCGTTTGCCTAAAGCACTCCGATGAATTCAGCTCTTCTTCTACGAAACGTTAAATAACTCCGATCTGTGTAATGTTTATCTAGAAGTCCATCCATTAAGCCAAAGCCTTTTCTTGTACACTTGAGTTTCCTTTTCATTCCCAGGTTCATCCTTGAATCACCAAACACTCTTGAATTTACACTTTGCGATTCCAGTCCTATACACAGACATCTGCAGTATATGGCAGTGGGGACTAGTTGTATCGACAAAACCAATACACGGTGTGGACTGGGAAACACCAGGATTAACATATGTGGACAGAGGTCTTCTTTTAACCTATAAAGACTTTAATGATTTATTCCCTTTATGTAACCTTTCTTAAGTGATTTATCACCATTTATTAAAATATTATCCTCTATATTTAGCATTTTTCACTGTGAATCATGCATTTTTCCATATTTAATTTTCAATATTTTCAGAGTTAATTCAAAGGTTATTATATCAAAACAGTGAAAACAAAAGAAAAAGTGAGTTTTACCACAAATATATTGTTAATTGAACATAAACCAAGTGTCTCCATCCACTGTCATTGATCCAACTCCATGGGTTTTACTGTTGAATCAGTGTTGTTGAAGATGATGGTGTTTCCACGGTAACTACGGAGCCTCTGAACGTCCAAATGGGTCATATCTGATGACCATGAAAAGACGACTAACTGTATTTCACACCAATTATGTACATGTAGTCAGGGTGCGATTTGTTGGGAGTGGTGGGGGGGGAGATCAACCCGCCCTCTAGTTTTTACATCCCTACTTCTGCTCAATGAATTTCATCCTTGGGGGGGGGGGGGGCAAAAAAAAAACAATTGAAATAACAGGCAGGTTGTGACCGTTGTCTTCCACCTATGTCCTACATTACTGGCACTAACGTTCACCTTAAATGAAGTGTTGCAGTCTCAGAATTCGTCCCCATGCACTGGGGCGCCGTAAGGGGGGTAAACGTGACAAATTCATGGGGCCCAGCATTTGTGTGTCCAGTGGATACAGGTTAGAAGTTGTGAAAATGTCATGTAAGATTCGCTGTATAATAGAGGAATAGAACCCAGGACCTGGACGCTGAAAGTATGAAAAGTTGCCCCCATGTATATAACTCCCCACCCCCCACCTCCTGTTCCGACAAAAAAACAAACAAAAAAAAAGCATCCCCTCCTCTTTTTTTTGACAAATCGCGCCCTGCATGTAGTGTTAGGATTATCAGATCAGTACACGCTATAGGTTAACGATGGAGGTTTGGGTCTTTATGGATTAAACTGGGCAAGACCTCATTTATTCAGCTTTTATTCCTAGTTTGGCTTCAGGTCTTATGTGGATTGTAACATGTGACATGTGCCTCTAAATTAAAAGCCGGCCTCATATTTACTTTACCTATTTAGGAGAAATGGGAAGCAAGGAAATGAATGGGTTTCCAGTCGCCATAGTTACTGTATCTAAAGGGCATAAAAAGCTCCTAATATAGAGCTTTTTGTTGGCTCCTGTGACAAAAGCACATCCATAAAACTGATATAACACAGTCAAACAAATGTAATCAGTTGTAATTTACAACTCTAACCTCTGGTTCATGCTGGCAACACACCCCAAGGAACAGTACTCAATTTTCAGAAGATAACCCTGTAAAGACAGCAGCCGACCTCTCGCCAATAAAACCACCGAGTTTAGAATCAGGTTTAACCCATAAAGACCCAAACATCACCACACCAGCAACCAAAACCATCACAGATATAACATGTTTAATACCTGTTGATCCACTAATCCTATCAATACATGTAAATAATTAGTGTAAAATGCAGTTTGTCATCTTTTCATGGTCATCAGATATGACCCATTTGGACGTTCAGAGGCTGTGTAGTTACCTTGGAAACACTGTCATCTTCTACGACATTGATTCACCAGTAAAACCAATAGTTGGATCAATGACAGTGGATGGAGACACTGGGTTTACGTTGAGTTCATGATAGATTTTGTAGAAAAAGTCACTTTTTCTGCAGTTTTCTGTTTTTGATATAATAATAATCAACTATAATCTGAGTTTTTATGAACATCTACATGTTCAGTGAATTAAATGTGGGAAAATACTTGATTTACACTGAAAAAACACAAAATACAGAGAATATCTTAATCAGTGGTGATAAATCATATATGAAAGGTTAAATGGAGAGAAAAATTCATTTGGGAATTGACACAAAAGTAGCACTGGGTCTTTATGGGTTAAAAATCAAATAATTATAAATAAAAAGACAGGAATTATGGCAGTATATTCTTGGCTTTAAACATTTAGATGATAGATTTGCTGAGAAAATTACTTTTTCTTCAGTTTTCTCTGTTTCTAATATAATAACCCTCAACTTTAATCTTTAATATTTGATTTTTACTGAAAAGTACAGAGGATAATATTATAATAAATGGTGATAAATTGCTTAAAGGGAGGAATTTATTTGGGAACTACCACAAAAGTAGCACTGGGTCTTTGAGTTAACCACTTCCAGATTTATGAAATTGTTTTTAACCCGGGAACCAGGCCTGTCACTTGGAGCAGCTTCAATTAAAAAGCTGTTGTTTTCACCTTTTTATGCTGCATTATACATGCATCGAATTTTGACGAACTCGGAATCCAAGCTGCTTGCCTGCAAAACCCTCCTGTTGCATTTTCAGTATGACACATCATGCTCACATGAACATGCAATTCCAACAACAGCACAGGGATGGAGTGGGAGTTGTTTGCGAGACCGAGATAGTCAGGCACTAGCTTTGGGAAAGACTTCCTGCCGTGCAGATTGGTTCCAGTCTGCTAGAAAACCAATATGAAGTTTTGGGGCGGTGATAGCCTAATGGAAAAGGAAGCGTGTTTGAGCTCAAAAGAGTCACTTTTTCAAATCCCCAAAGCAGGAGACGAGAACGTGAAAGAAACTCACGCTGTACTTCTTTCCATAGCACGAATATATCCGACCTGCTCTTGAGCCAGGCATTTAACCCCAGTGGCACGCAGCCAATGTCGAAAAAGCAGGCATCAGGATGTGTGCGTGCAATGTTTTCTAAAGCGTTACCTGTCCCTGCAGCAGCTCTGCCAGCCTGTCACAGCCAATGAGAGAGTGTTGTTGGTCAGACTGTCTGCTTACATAAGGTCTGGACAATGAGAGCACACTGTCTCTCCAAGTTTCTTAGCAGCAAGTAGTTTATTATCTGTGCTAATGCATTTCTTGTTGGTAAGCTGTTCTGTCCACCAGGGAAAAGGTAAAGGGCAGCTTACAAAAACAGTGATAATGTACTCTGCATTCATTGCAAAGTTCAGGGCTTAAACAACTTTGATGCTGGTGATTATGATCATCTTCAGTTCTCGTCTAATATACATTTTTGCTCTGAAAGAACTGTTTCATATGCAGGTCTTGACCATGAAATCAAAAAACTATAACCCTTTATTGACGTTATACTAAGGCAGCTGTAGCCAGGTTGGACATGTGTGTTCAGGGATGCTGTTCTGTCTACCTCAGATGCACTGAGTGCTTATTTAACCCTTTAACAGCAGCAGTCTCTCTGGTGCTACATTTTGCACTTTACAGCATTCAAATTGCTGTAACTCCTGAACTGTTTGTGCTATCCACAAAATTCAAATGGCATCAGAAAGCTGAGATCCTGAGCTTTCCGACAATATATAACATTTTATGGTACTCTATTACAAAACTGTTTCAGAGGCTGAAAAAACACCTGGAAGTAACAAAAAATATGAAGCCATAATATGGATACTGAATGTTCAAGACCAAAAGCATGTTTGAGCAGATGTAAAATAGTTGAAAGTTTATTTCTGCAATCTCAAAGAGTTTAGTTATTGACATTTACAGTTGTTTCTGATAATAAATATGCGGAAAAACTTCAAGCCCGTTTTTTCTTGTTTACTAAAACACACTATTTTAAGCATTTATTATGTATAATACTGTTAATTGATGGCCAAATACTTAAAGTTAAGTTCTTCCTGAAAACAGGGGTGCCAAAAAATTGGCAAAAAACCCCTCATTTCCTGACACTTTTCTTGCAAAGAGACCTGTCATAATGCTAGTCTTAAAAGGGTTAATTTAGTTACTGTTGCTCTTCTATCAGCTCAAACCAGTCTGGTCTTGCATCAACAAGGCATTCTCACCCAAAGAAGTGCCACTCGCTGGGTATTTTCTCTTTTTTTTTTTTTTTTTTTTTGGACATTTCTCTGTAAACCGCAGTGATGGCTGTATGTAAAATGCTAGTAGATCAGCAGTTTGTGAAATACTCAGACCAGCCTGTCTAACACCAACAGTCATGCCATGTGCAAAGGCACTTAAATCAACTCAATTCCTTATTCTGATGCTCAGTTTTAATGTCATCAGATCGTCTTGACTATGACCACATGCCTAAATACAATGAGTCGCTGCCATCTGATTGTGTTAGTAATGAGCAGTCAAACAAGTGTATCCAATAAAGTGGCCAGTATGTGTATATACTGCAGGTGTAGCCCATCTGCTTCAAGGTTTGATGCATGTTTTTAAAGATGATTTTCCACATACCTCAGCTGGAATGAAGTACTACAGCTCATGCAAGAATCTTCTGTCCTGCAATAACAATGCAATATTTTTTCAATAGTTATTAAAAAGAAATGCACTATTTTCACATAGACTTGGTTCATAGATTTAGATACTGTTTACATCAGAATCAGTTTATTTGCCATTTGCAGAAAAACTGCACTGGAAATGAGTTGCAAGAGCTCAGCATAAAGATACATGAAAGACCGTAACAAGGTAAAAAAAAACAATGAAATATTATATGAATAAGAGTAATGAAAAAAACAGATTTACATATTATTTTTATAGGCAATACATGCTGTTAATATAGTTCATAGATATACATACTGTCATGTACTGTTAATACTAGGGATGTGCGTATCGATCCAGAAATATCGACACGTCCGATCTAGACGTGTTTTTAGAATCGATCTTCACATCAAAATATCGATCCCAAGTCCGCTTTCACAAGAAATATTAATACTTTTGACACCGAATCTGTAATCAGTTTTAAAAAAGTAAAAAGTGAATCCTGCAGTCAATATTCATGTTGTGATATAGGAACTACTTTTCCTTTTGGCTTCTGCTCTCCACTCGCGCACTGATACGCGTGCACATGGCAGCAGGCCTGTCAGTCACAATGTCACAGGGGAGAATGAATGAAGCTGCAGTATATGGCAGACGGAAAAAGAAGCATCGTTTGAAGTTATTTCACTTCAGTAAACGCAAACGAATAATGTGTGACTTGTGTCGAACGTCTGTAGGTATTCTGAACAAACACTCGAAGATGAACCACATAGAAACGCCTGACGAGTTACAGCAGAGGCGATTAGAGGAGCACAGGGAAATGCCCCCACACCTGCCGTCCAACTGAGACAGACCTCAAGATAGATTTATATAAAATACAATCATGTATTTTTTTCAATTTTGCATTTTTAAAAAATTATTATTTTAGAGTTTAGTTGGAAAAAAATGTTGCCTTCCTGAACAATATGTAGTAAATTTAACCTGTATTCCTGCCATCTTAACATAATTCAGTGTCACTTTAATCAAAAATTGGATAATACATTGTATAATTTAACTCTATTACTTAAATGATACATTTCAAGTAAACCTGTTGCTATTAAGTCTATTTTTGGTGGTATGTGAGTTGTTTAACTCATAGAGGTATATACATCCACAAATATTCATTTTTAAAGTCATCATTTATACATAAGTAAACGTCTAAAAATATCTATCGGATAGATAGAATATTAATTTTAAAAGTCATCATTTTGATACACACAGGTGGATGTCTAAAAGTATCTATTGGTATCAGGATGTTAGCCTTGGCATTACTTGGTATCGGATTGAAAGGACAAATAATGGTATATCGCACTTTCCTAGTTAATACTGTAAACTGCACCTATTCATATTTTGTCCAGTTTGATTTTCTTATTTTACTTAGCTCTATTCTTATGTTATTTTATTAAACTGTTTATATATATATTATTTTTTAGTTTAGTTTTATAGTTATTTGCTCTCTTCTTATTTCTGTAACACTGGTGTTTTGTTAATTTTGTTGCACTGACTGGAGTAGCACAATGACAAAGTCTGTTCTATTCTATTCTATTCTGTTCTATTCTATTCTATTCTATTCTATTCTATTCTATTGTTATCCTTCTATCAGCTCAAACCAGTTTGACCCCAGTATGATGCTTAAACACATTTAGTAACTGTCATGTGACTGGACTATTACATGTTTGCGTCAATGTGTGCTAGAACCAGTGTACCTAATAAAGTGGCCGCTGACTGGCTCTTCCCCAGTAACTGGTTGTTTAGCAGCATATTATGAGTCATTCTATTAATACTTGATTCTACATGATAGATTGGACTACTGGTAATCTTGTAACATATTGAAAAGGAAGTTGTTTGGCATGAATGATAGCATGTTCTTTCAGTTCATACTACAGGATCGATCATATCAATTGCATGAAGCTATTGTTGAGCTTAATATTGTGTAAAATGTTACCAGACTTGACTGCTTTTCATTTTTGGAGACCTAAGCTAACTATTAAGGTGGTGCATCAGACAATACTCATATGAGCCACTTTTGTACGTAGCTACAAGGGGAATGCTCAGGAATGCATACATGTGGAAGTTAATAATATCTTTTATGTTAGCTGTAAAGATAGTGGTCCGTTATTGCAGTAGCTGTGAAATACAAATGATTGATCCCCTGCGTTCTGGGACCAATTATTAGATTTAGGAGACCTCAAGTGGCAAAAAATGATATTATGTTGTCCATGCAACTTGTTCAGACAGTTACCAGAAGGTTATGGCACTTATGGGGCCCCGCTGATCCCTTAAGAAGCTGATAATTCCTGCAGCAGAAAACCCGCCGGTATCAAAGAGCAGAGCGATGCAACAAAGCAAAGAGAAAGACCTATAGTGCTTTTTTGACAGTTGCTTTCAGTTCAACATGGCGGAGGCGTACCTCTGCTTCAGTGCGCTGATGTCGCAATGGAAGAAACAATTAGCTTTCACTTCTTATCAGTGTATGTTCTTTGTTGCTATGTCAATTTTCTGCTCATACATCTCATTTTAAGCCTTTTGATAAGCAAATATAACAGCTTACAAATCCCCCAGCTGCTCTTCCCTCCCCCCCCCCCCCCTGCTCTGCATCTGCAAGCACTGGATTGTTTTTGAGATTATGAGACACATGACATATGATCTTTTCACTTGTAGACACGGGAATTGTCTCCGATTCATGGAGTCCGTCGCTGTAATCGGAGGATGCGGACAGGCTTCGAGATGTCAAATCTGGTCCGTCTTGGCTCCATATGCTGTGTGCAACTGTCTTTTCCAGTATCACATTCAGCCTCAGCCTCTACTAACCTATATTTGCATGCATCTCTCTACATAATGTAGTGCTGCTGCGATTGCAATTGACGTAATTGACCATGAAAATTAGTCATCGGCAATTTTTTTTTAGTCGACACCTTGTTTTACAATTTTTTTTTTAATTATTATTATTCAAGAAAGGAAAACAATATATAATGCATTTTAGATCCAGTGTCTTGAATTGTTTTTCTTAGTTTAACCAACTTGGGGCATAGCATAAATTGTCTTTTTATAACATTAATAACATAGCTGTGAATCTTGCACTGGATTTTTAAAAAATAAATTAGTTATTAAGATTAGTTGACTAATCAAAAAGTTAGTCGAAAGATTAATCATTAGAAAATTAGTGGCATTGCATTAGTGGCAGCACTAATGCAATGGGACGTGCATGTGCCCTGAGATAATGCATATTTTGATTGACTCTGGACTCTGCGGCTGATGCGCATTATCCATGTTTATAGCAGAGAAAGGGCACAAGTTGAGTAAGGTCAAGGCAGTAAGTGGCCTGATGAAAGTGTCACTCTGGGGAAATTTCATTTTTGCATCGGTGGAGGGTCAAACACGTCAACTGGAAAATTCCCTTTGATAGCCCCAACACTTAGAGATAACGTGTGAGGAGGCAGCGAGATACGTGGAACGAGGGTTGCACCGCAAATGCACAGAATCATAAATCTTCGCTTTGATCACAGATAAAGATGTGGGTGGATTTGTTGTCTCCGCCAGCATTACTTTAGAAGTGTGTCATGTCATTTGCCGTATGCCTCCCCTCCTCCTGACAATCACTTCTCAGGCGGCCCCGGTCTCTCGACATTGTTATCTTCTCTATGTATAAAACGGATGAGACTGGCTTTAAAAAGCAGTGATGTCAAAACAAGTCTTTTCATGTTACTTTTTGTAGCCGTGACCTTTTTGATGAGTTAGGGATGGTTCTGTTGGGAACCCGGCTAAGCCTTCAGGATGCTCGACGTGCTTGCCCTTTTATCCCTTTATCCAAACTCGAACAAAGGGTGAGACGAAAGGCTACTCTTGTGATGAATTCCACACAACGGCACTTGAAAGTCAAGCAAGTGGACACCAGCCCCATGACAAATCCAGCTATGAGAGGAACTTGAGGGCGTCACACTCAGGCATAGTATAATTAGCTGAAATCCCATGGTTTTCCTTGGTACTGAAGCAATTTTGAGCATTTGTTTACAGTGTAGAATTCACCCCCAACAGTCACTTAATCCTAGTAATTACTAAGGGATACAAACACAGGTACAAATGGTCACATAGCATCGTATTGCACTGGGAAATTAGTTGTTTAGCCTCAAGCAAACACCTCTTAAAGTAATCCTAAACACTGACACATGCGTTTTTTTTAGAGCTGTAGACCTGAATTATATGACCTAAACATGAATGCTGCTGTTTAAGAATGCACCGATGTAACAGCTTTACATTGGAAATGGCCAATATTTGCTGATATTGGTCAGTATTGGTCATGTGTTGTCTTTTGTTAAAGGATTTTTTTTTTCATAAATGTATGAGTGAATCCATGTTCATTCACAGACGTCATCAAGGGCTGAACGACATTAAAATACTTACTCGTTTCAAAGATTTCATTGTTAAAAGGGGAATAAATAGCAATCGTATCAGCTATTAATCCAAATGCATATCTGTAAATCTGTAATTGGAGTTGATTTATGGAATAACCTTGATAAAGAATTAAAAACATGCACATCAGTCACAACATTTAAAAGGATGTTTAAAACTAAGGTATTCGATAAATATAAAATATTAGGATAAAGTGAGCCAATTATCAGCATGAATCTAAGATTTTGCTTAGATTATATTATTTATTTTATTTATATTATTGTTTAAAACTGTGCCATCTTATCTTGTTTTGTTTCTGCAACTTTCCGTTTTGTAAATAGGGTAGGCATAAATAAGCTGTTGGTTCAGCCTACGCCTTTTCACCCATGTTTAATATAGAAATCCAAACTGCATGTATGTATATGTCATGTTTTGCTTTAATGGATGAATAAATTACTACCACTTTAAAAAAAAAAAAAAAGTCATTTAAAATGTTTGTACCAGCTAAAAATTTTACAAGTGGTGCATAATATCTCAGTAATTGTATAAAAATATGTGTTTTAGAGAGAAAATGACCCAAATGTACTACTTCCTGTTTTAAAATGATCCCAAATATTCCTACCTTGATGCTGACAGTCAAACATTTGGTATTACAGTATATCATGCAATATGAATGAATGAATGAATGAATGAATGAATGAATGGAGTACCCTTTAGAAGCATAAATCTGTAGTGCTTCATGCTTTTTGGTGTTACCCTGCAACATTTCTATAACAACCTTGTCATTCAATGATCTGAGAAAAAATACTTTTTATGGACTTTTATGGGGCAGATAACAATGACATGTCGTTGCTGACACACCCTGCACATATTAGAGGTAGACCGATATATGAGGCCGATATATTGTTTTTTTTTTATTTAAAGCTGATATTTGATCAGTAGTAAAAATTTATAGGATATTTGATCAGGCACTTGTGTGGGCAGCACTTGAAGTTCAATAAATGTTAAGAGTATAATATTTACTTGTATTAATAATTTCCATCCAATTCATTTGTATTTATAAAGCACTAATTTAAACAAACAAAGGTTTCCAAAGTGATGTACAGTAAAATAAATGCAATAAAACATGAAAAAACCATAAAATAATAAGATAAAAACACAATGAAACACAATAAATGAATAAATAGATTGGGTTGAAATGAAATGAGGTGGATTTTATTTATATTGCTGCATAAAAATATTAATTATCTGAGTCTTTCAAATGTATTTTATGGTCAGTGTGCTTTAAAAATAAATAAATAAATAAATAAATAAATAAATAGGCCTCCAATATTGCCCTCAAAAACCGGCTATAGATATTGGCCATCAGCTGACCAAATTTTTAAAAAAAATTGGCATCAGCCATAGAAAAACCCATATTGGTCAACCTCTAGTGCATATGCAGTTTGGATGGCTGTAACTATTTCACTGTTTGCACAACTGGAAAAATTCCAGCGGTTTCTGAAACCTGAGATGTTGCGCTTTGTAGGTTTTATCGGTTCATTACGGTAATTTCACTCATACCTGTCAAGCAGGAAAAGAAGCCGTTTTAGCAGAATTATAACATGTAGTACATTGTAAGTGTAAGTAGATTTTGAAAGATCTGGAAAAAAGTGCTCTAGAAAAATGGGACTCACTCACAGCTCACCTTTTCGTAGTCAAAATAAGAAAATAAAAAGTCCAGGTGGAGCATTTTATTCTAAGGGTTAATATAAGTAAACATGTGATTTCCCTGAGTGTCAGTACTATGGTTATAGGTGAAAAGAATCAGCATGTCAAAACTTTGTGATGCTCTAAATGCTGTGTCAGCACAGCAGGACACACATTAGCTGAAATGTAAAAATAACTTGACATGAAAATGGAGGGGAAAAAAACCAATTGGCCCAAGCTAAGAGGCGCATGATGACAACTGGAGCAGGACAGGAGGAGGTGGCGTTGTCACAAGTAGACCTACGAATTCATGAAATAATTGGAGAGGTTGCTCTGACAGGTGTCCAGTCAGACGCCCCACTTGACAGAGATGGCGCTCCAGATCCAGATGCATCAGGTTCTAAAAGTCCAGACACATACATATCATCCAACGGTGTTAAAGCAGCGGAAAGGTTTACAATTTAATAACACTAGTTGAACAATCTGATCAGTTTTAATTCCTCTAAAGCAGTCTTCCTCAGATGGGGGTACTTGGAAGAAGCCCAGGGGCTACTTGAAATTGTTTTGCAAAAATAAATTAAATAAGTCATCATGTACTGAGAATTAATGCTGAAATATAAAACACAGTAAATACATTCATATAATAAAATGGCACTCCTACTTTTATTGTCAGTCATTTTGTTTAAGCTGTTAACAGCATTTTAAGAACATTTGTATTTCATATTATTCAAGATTGGTTTATTTGAGTAATTCAGTCATTTTTGTGTTGATGGAAGGTTCATTTATTCATTAATTATTTATTTTCTTATCAATGAAAGAGGGCACTTTTCAGTTTATATGTTGCACACAAAATTATTATAAAGATCTGTCATTTTTAATCTATTAAACTTAAATATAGTTTTTTGTTTACAAAGTTTTTAAAATAAAAACCTTTGGCACGGGAACAAATTGTGCTAAATTTTTTCAGTCAAAAATGCTGAAGTGAAATGAGTCAAATAAGTGAGTGAACAAAATAAGCAAGAAAATGAACAAAATAAGTGACAAATCGGAACAAAAGTGAACAAATTAGTCAAGAAAATGAACAAAATAAGTAGAAAATTAACAGAATAAGCAAGAAAATGAACGAAATGGGCAAGTTAGTGTACAACATAAACAAGAAAGAAAAAAAAAAAGAACAAATTAATTAAGAAAATGAACAAAATAAGCAAGAAAATTAATAAAAATGGACAAATTGGTTAAACTGAAGAAAATAAGCAAGAAAGTGAACAAAATGAACAAGTTAATGAACAAAATAAGCAAGAAAATGAACAAAAATGAACAACTTAGTTAAACTGAACAAAATAAGCAAAATAAAAAAAAAAAATGCTGAAGTGAGAGTTGGGGTACTTATCTTAAAAAAGTATATTTCAGGGGGTACTCCACTGTAAAAAGTTTGAGAACCACTGCTCTAAAGTGTACAAAAGGCTAAAGTTGAACGTTTAATTTTTCATATTTGTTAAATGTAAAATTACGTGAAAACGAGATGCTGGTGAGCACACACGTACCTTAGAAATCAATAACAAAATAAAAACTAATCAATGAAATGAATCGAAACTAAGAGGTACTTTACTTTCTGCAGTGTTGCGATTAACATTGACCTCGCATGACTTTTTTCTCTTCGTATAATACTAACTTAAAAACAGTGCGAGACAGAGCACGCTGCACATTTCCTACGCTACAAACTGGGTAGAGAAAAGACAACATGGCATTTAACTGTAGAGGAGCGTCGTGCTACATCTTTGACCCGCAATGCAAGGTTTTAGTGCTCATTTCCACATCTATCCTGACATTCACAAAGTATCTTTTCTGTCTGGCTGAGTCTGCCGGTGTCACAGTGATTTTACCTGCCATAAAGACGCTCCTGGCTGCGTGTAACATCAAATGAAGCCGCCTCTGTTGCATAAACAGGCATTTCTATACGCCGCGCCGCTTTGGGTCGAGGGCCCGAGATCATTCCGAAGATTTAACAATGCATCCGTGTTGTTAGCACTCCTCGTACGACTCTGCTATCCATCATTTTTCGCTGTTAAGAGAAAGGGACAAATGCTCGCAGCGCCATATGCTCCAGGATCACACAGAGAAGCAGAGTGAAGACAGTTACCATTACCATCATATTAGATTCCATTATACTTTGTCTGATGGGGCACTCAGGGCCACAAGCTGCAATTAAACTCTAAATAAAATATTATTTCCCAGCCTCTCTGTGTGCAGTGGGAGGAATCCAAATTCTTTTAGTAATGCCTCATTTAGGATCCACAGTTTTCCCATTTGGGCACTTGGACTCATTTAGGACTGCGACACCCATCCTGTAGCTGCAGTCTTCAGCAGTAAAGCCCAGTGTGTCGGATTGCAGGCCTCATTTAAGGCTGGGCAACTGCTGGAGTAAGTGTGTGTGAGTGTGTGTGTGTGTGTGTGTATGTGTGGCTTTACTGAACTGCTTATTGCAATGTGTGCCTGCCTCTGTGTTTACACTGCAAAAATCTAAACCTTACCAAGTGTAGAGCCATATTGATATTGCTTATACTGGTTTAGTCGTGTTCCTTTAACCCTTTCATGTATACTGGTCACTACAGTGGACAGCTACAGGGGTTGGACAAAATAATGGAAACACCTTAAAACATCAACAAAATCTAATTTAATATGGTGTAGGTCCGCCTTTTGCGGCAATTACAGCCTCAATTCTCCAAGGTATTGATTCATACAACTTGTGAATTGTTTCCAAAGGAATTTTAAGCCATTCTTCAGTTAGAATACCCTCCAACTCTTTTAGAGACGATGGCGGTGGAAATCGACGTCTTACTTGAATCTCTAAAACTGACCATAAATGCTCAATAATGTTGAGGTCTGGGGACTGTGCCGGCCATACGAGATGCTCAACTTCATTAGAATGTTCCTCATGCCATTCTTTAACAATTCTAGCTGTATGGATTGGGGCATTATCATCTTGAGGTGAAGGTGTTTCCATTATTTTGTCCAACCCCTGTGTTCTACAGCTGTTCTCTTGCATATTCATGGATTTTTGTATTTATTTATTTTTTTTTTGCACATATATTTATTTAAGTTTTAAGACACTACGTATCTTTTCTGACATGAATTGGTCACCTTGTGTAGATCTCCCCTGAGCATAAACCCCCAGAATCACAAGCCCCCCCATAGTTTTCACACAATTTATCAGTAAATACATGTTTTGTTCTTCAAAAATTAAATGCATGGTGTCCAGCTGATTATTTTTATTATTATATTTTTTTTTTTACTTTTTTATTTTTTAATGGGTTTTTTACTTTTTATATATTTTATCTGTTTATTTTTTTATAAGAATTTTTTCAATCACGTTGTTTTTTTCATGTTTAAAGAGAAATGAAAACACTCAGGGAAAAAAGTCTTGATTAAGGTTCTCATAATTCGTGCATGAAAGGGTTAAAAATGTGGAACTGCTCCTTTTAATCACACTGCTGATGACATCACCACCACTTAGCTCTTAGACCAGGTTAAGCAGCCTAAGGAGCAAGACAGTTTTTTGACCGATACGCGTAGTTGAGCCAAGAGTCAACCATGTAACTTTTTTTTTTTGCATTTTTAACCCTTTCATGCATGAATTATTAGAACCTTACTCAAGATTTTTTCCTCAATGTTTTCATTCATTTTTAAACATGAGAACCTATTTGTCATGGAATCACAAAAATGTCCACTCAGCTGGACACCATGCGTTAAATTTTTGAAGCAGAGAAACATGTATTGAAAACCCATCATCAGAAAATGATATACTGTGTGAAAACTATGAAATAAAAACATTTTTAATGCAGCTATTCGGATGTTTTCTCTAGTCAAACTCTGCACTGCAACTCTTAATTTAATGTGTGGGTTTTTATATTTTAAGATTTTATGTGGTGTTTTCTTACTTGCTGTTTTTAATCACCTTTTACGTGTTTCTTTTATAATGTTTTAAATGTGTTTCTTTTTCCCTGTCGTTGTATTTCAATGTCCTGTGTGAAGCATCTTGAATTGCCTTGTTGCTGAAATGTGCTTTACAAATAAACTTGCCTTGCCTTACCTAGTCATTACTCACTTCATGAAGATAATATGCAAAAAAAAAAAAAACAAACCTTTTTGCTTAAGAAAACTGTTAATTACAGTCTTAGAACATTTAGCTGTTGATTTACACTAAAACATGTTCCTGCAAATCAGGTTTATCATGAACAGTAAAGTTACAGTAATAGTATGTGTCAGTGTATGGGATGGTGCATAAGTGTCCACTGTGTTGGCTGATATGGAACTAAAACAACAAAACCCATGAATATGCAAGAGAACAGCTGGAGAATAGCGGTCCACTGTAGTGACCACTGTGCATGAAAGGGTTAAGTAAAGTTCTCTTTTGAATGGAGTTACTGCCTCGGAAGATTCTTTTTGTGTCACACTTATTGCCAAGAAGACTGCTTAATAGTGGTGGTACTGTGGAGCTCTGGGAAGAGTGAAAGATAGCCCCTACATGTATTTTTCTCATTTTTAGTCCAAATATCTCATCACACTTAAAATAAGACATAATCACCTAAAGAGTAACTTTTCAGTGAAATATAAGAACTTATTTTCAGACAATAGATCTTGAAAATATTCTTTCAAGAACTCTTACCAAGATAATTTTCACTTGTTCCATTGGCAGATGTTTTTTGCTTAATTCAAGCAAAAAAAAACAAACCCTGCCAATAGAACAAGTGAAAATTTAATTTGAAATCTTGGTAAGATTTCTTGAAATAAGATTTTCAAGCTCTATTGTCCAAAAATAAGTTCTTATATCTCACTGAAAAGTTACTCTTTAGGTGATTGTCTTATTTTAAGTGCGATGAGATATTTTAATTTGAAATGACAAAAATACACTGGGTAAGATTTAGATTTTTGCAGTGTATGTGTTGTTTTTTTAACCTTTTAACAACGGCAATCTCTTTTTGCACTTTACAGCATTCAAATGACTGTAACTGCTGAACCTTTATGCAATCCACAAAATTCAAACGGCATCAGAAAGCTGAGATCCAAAGCTTTCCAACAATATATAACACTTTACAGCAGCAATGTGGAGCTCTATTACAAGTGGAAGGGTTTCAGAGGTTCAAAAATGCCTGGAAATAACAAAACATCTGAATCCATAATATGAATACTGAATGTTCAAGACCAAAAAGCATGTTTGAACAGATGTAAAATAGTTGAAAGTTTATTTCTGCAATCTCAAAAAGTGTTGTTCTGGACATTTACAGTTGTTTCTGATAATGAATATGCTAAAAACTTCAAGTCCATTTTTTTTCTTTTTTTTTTATAAAAACACACTGTTTTCAGTGTTTATTATTTACATTAATGATATTTAATGGCCAAATACTGAAAGTTAAGTTCTTCCTGAAAATAAAGGTGCAAAAGAATTGGCAAAAAAAGACATTTTCTGACACCTATTTCAACGAAAACATGAAGACACCTAGGCAGCCTGTTATAATGGCAGCCTGGAAAGGGTTACCCTGTGTAGACAAATAGGTGTATTAAAGCAAGACACCGGCTTGATTAGGCGGATCCATACGGCGCAGTGATCAATGCTCAGTTTGATGCTTCCCGAACTGAAGAGTTCATCACTCTGACTGACCTTTCCTTCGCTCCACAAGTCACACACTCCTTTCCTGTTTGTTCCCATCAAGGCTTCATTTTGTTACATGTGTCCACGGCTAATGGCAGACTAGATTAGTAAGCAAAGCACACGTCAACATCACAAAACAGAGCTATGCTACATTGTCAGAGTTTACAGAGCTCCCAGCAGAGGTTTTATACAGACCACCTAGGTGTTGCCATGTTTACTTTGCAATAAAAGTGTCTTCTTTTGCACCATTGTAAAAAAAAAAAAAAGAAAAAAAGAAAACAAGTTTTTAGCATATTTATGATCAGAAACAGCTGTAAATGTACATAATGAAAGTTTTTGGAATTGCAAAAATAAACTGTCAACTATTTTACATCTGCTCAAACATGCTTTTTAGTCTAGAACATTCAATATCCATATTATGGCTTCATCTTTTTTTTTTATTTTTTAGTCTCTGAATCAGTTCCTTTCTACTTGTAATAGAGTCCAACATTGCTGCCATAAAGTGTTATGTAGTATCGGAAAGTTCAGGATCTCAGCTTTCCGATGTTATTTGAATTTTGTGGATTGCGTGAACAGTTCAGAAGTTATAGTAATTTCAATGTTGTAAAGTGCAAAATGTAGCACCGGAGAGACTGTCGTCGTTAAAAGGTTAAAAACGAACTGCTTCGATTGTCTTGTCTGGTGCTTAGCTCATAATTAAACAAAGTGTCATTTTAATGAAGTCTGAATTTGAATATTTCTCATTATCTCTTTGACTTCCTATCTGATCTGTACCAGCCTCTCCATTTCGTCTCTGATAACCCAGATATTTTGAACTCCTGCGTGTTCGGCGAACAAACTCTGCGCCACACTGGCATCATTAACGTTGCCCATCTTGCATTCGAGTCTAACTCCAATGCCATTATATGCAATCAGCCTAATATAAATGTCAAGAGCCCCCCCATTATGCCAGACACAGTCGGGGCTAGAACAAAGCTCTCCCCGTGCCCCAATCTGGAGTTTTCTAAGCAATTTTCCTGCTAATGACCAGATTCGCTGTCGGGTGATAGATTTGTGACATATTCACTCAGGTATTGCAGGCTTGAGAAGTGGCAACTGCCGGCATGTCTTTTTGGTGTATTTTTTTTAATGTCGCTCACAACTTTGTGCTTACTCTCTCTACTCTGACAACAGCATTAGAGTTGTAATATAATTCATACCACCGAGAACCAGGGGTGCACCAGTCCACAGTAGAATTGGTTGGTTTTCTGCTTGATGAGCTGTGACTTGTGGCCTGTCGATCAGTCTCGGATGTATCTGATTCTGTGTCGGGTGAATTTCTCTGCACGAACTACACACAACGCTCAACAGCTGTAGTAAGAAAAGGCCAAATGTTCTTAAATATAACCTGATTCTCATGTATCTGCTTGTATCTATCAAATATCTGCTACAATTGTTAGCAAATGGGACTTGTATTTCTTAAAAATATTAAAAATCCACTCAAAAATGTAAAACAAAACAAAAAAATAGGGGTTGCATGCTTATTACACATTGTAAATTCTTAACCCATAAAGACCTAAACATCCACAGGCTACTGATATAAACTGTTTAATACCTGTTGATCCACCAATCCTATCAATACATGTAAATAATTGGTGTAAAGTTAGTTTGTCGTCTTTTCATTGTCATCGCATATGACCCATTTGGATGTTCAGAGGCTCCGTAGTTACCGTGGAAACACTGTCATCTTTTGCAACATTGATTCACTCGTAAAACTCAAGTATTTTGACAAATCACAGTGGATGGAGACACTTGGTTTATGTTCATTTATTTATGTTTTTGCAGAAAAAAGTAACTTTTTCTTCAGTTTTGTCTGTTTCTGATATAATAACCTTCAGCGTTGCCCTGAGCTTTAATGAACATCTACATCAGGGGTGTCAAAGTCATTTTAGTTCAGGGGCCATATCCTCCCAATATGATCTGAAGTGGGCTGGACCAGTAAAATAATAACAATAATATATAAATAATGTCAACTCTGAACAGCACAAACAACAATGAAAAAACTGAAACATATTAAGGATAATATGTGCAATTTTAACTATATTCTGCCACAGTTTATCATTCACACATGTACATTACAACTTAGAGATCACAGTGCATCTATAAATATACAAAACATTTAGTAACAGGCAGAATATTATTAAAATTGCACTTATTTCTCTTGAGACATTTCATATTGTTTATATTTGTTCAGGTTATTAACAATTTTTGGGAATAATAGTTTAATTTTCATGTAATTTTCCTTTTTTTACACTAAAACAAACACTATCATTTGGAGATGTCAGTAATTATAGGTTATTATGATAATATTTTAGTAGTCTGACCCACTTGAGATCAAATTGGCTCGGTTTTGGCCCACGGACCGAATGTTTGACACCTGTGATCTAATTGATCAGTAAATTAAATACAGGACAATACCTGATCTTCACTGTAAATGCAAAATACAGAGGGTAATATTATATTAAATGGTGATAAATCACGTTAGAAAGGTTCAATAGAGAGAAAAATTAACTTGGGAACCGCCACAAAAGGTATCACTGGGTCTTTATGGGTTAATATTCTACATTTAAGGTTTTGTAACAGTGGTTGCACTTATGTATCTATTACCTGCTATTAGCTGATTTTTCCGGGGGTCTGTAGGTGCTAAACACTTGATATTCAGGAGCAGATGGAGTCTTTCTGCAGCACTGCAAAAAAACCTCCACTGGAAAGAATGAAAGTCTAATCAGTGCAAGAAGAAAAAAAAAATAATAAGGAAAATTAAGCAAGCTGTTTGATGGACAAGAGTTGATATTCTTAAAGTGAGATATCCAATTGGTCTCACTATCAAAATAATGAAAATGCTCCTGTTCTTCTGCTGGGGTATTATACAAACCACTGTTTTATATCTTAGTGGGTAAATCTAGCATAATAGTAGCTGGAGTTTCTTATTAAGACAATATTGTTATACTCCAAAAATTAGATTAGAATGGAAAATGTGCTTGATATTTAGAAAAGGCTCATTTCCCACAAATAAGACCTTTCTCCTTTTTTTTTTTTTTTTTTTTTTGTCAGTGTAATGTCATAGTCACATGCATATTAACCCTTTCATGCACGAATTGTGAGAACCTTAGTCAAGATTTTTTTCTTCAGTGTTTTATTCCTCCTTAGGTATGAAAAAAAAAACCAATACGATCCAGGTTTTTTTTTCTATGGAGTTACAAAAATATCCATGCATTTAATTTTTGAAGTAAAGAAACGTATTTAAAACCCAATATCAGAAAGTGATATGAAAACAATGAAATAAAACATTTTTAATGCTGCTAATGAGATGTGTCGCAATTAATTTATAGTTGGATTTTATTTGTGCAAAAGTTCTGGACGTTACACCAAAACTTCTATACTTATTTGAGTGAGAGAAGGTTATATAGCCTAGAGCAAAATGTAGAAAAAAGGTTTTATTTCCAACATTCAAGTGGATTTTACATTTTAAAAGAGTGGCAAAAATATGTATTCCTGTTGTGTGGAGAAAATCCGAATGGGCAGGTCAGACTTTAAAAAAATCTGAACTCTGCATCAGCCAAGAACATTTTATTCAGTGGATTTTGACTCCGAACCGTATCACATATACACTCCCGCCCACACACAACCACAACAAACTTCTATTTCCCTGCCCGCTCTTCCATTTGGATCTGCATGTGGCCCAGGATCATGCTTTTCAGTGCCTCCGCCACAGCTTCGCGGAGGTGAATCCTTTGCTGCCAGGAAACAGAATAAAACAATGGAGTCAGTGAGACATAGCAAGGCTAATGGATTCACCGCCGCCTCTTCCCCACCTTCGCTTTTCATGTGCAAGTATTCATCGAGTCTTGATGGCGCCGGCCATGCATGACACTGATTCATTTAAATGGCCCAGGAAAAAAATGAGAATCTTTCACACACCTGCAGAGTTGGCAGAAAACAATTCAGGAGCCTCTGTATTGAATCAGCATTTTTATCTCAAGATGGTGCAAATGTTTGTTTTACCACTTTAACCCATAAAGACCCAAATATTCACGGGTGACCAAAACCATTGACTGATCCACAACTTTAAAACCACTAATCCTATCAATACGTTGAAATTAATCATTGTAAAATGCAGTTTGACATCTTTTCATGGTCATCAGATATGACCCATTTGGACGTTCAGAGGCTCTGTAGTTACCATGGAAACACGTTCATCTTCTACAACACTGCAAAAATGCCCCCCCATGCCAATATTCCTAAATCTGGTCAAATTGGCTTATATTGAGCAAAGAAAAATCTGCCAATGGGGTAAGAAAAACATTCTTTGCTAGAATTCTTAACCCATAAGGACCCAGTGAGACTTTTGTGACAGTTCATAAATAAAATTTTCTCTCTATTTAACCTTTCCTAACTGATTTATCACCCTTTATTTTAATGTTATCCTCTGAATTTAGCATTTTTTCCCCCCTGTATTTAACTTACTGATCATGTGTGTCATCATGAGATTACATTTAAGGGTTATTATATTAAAAACAGTGAAAACTTAACAAAAAAAGTAAAATCTATCATTAATTGAACATAAATCAAGCATTCAGCCCAATATGATTAGTCAATTTAGTTTTTTTTCCAGTGAAAATGATCTATTTTCCTATTTGTAATTGACTGATCAGGTAGATGTTCATAAAATCTCATTGTAAATTCAATGGTTATTGTATCAAAACAGAAAAAAAATGAAGAAAATGTGACTTTCTGAGTCAAATCTATCATTAACTGAACATAAACTCTGTGTCTCCATCCACTGTCATTGATCCAACTTCATGGGTTTTATTGGTGAATCAATGTTGTAGAAGATGACAGTGTTTCCACGTTCACTACAAAGCCTCTGAACATCCAAATGGGTCATATCTGATGACCATGAAAAGATGACAAATGGCATTTTACACCAATTATTTACATGTATTGATAGAATTAGTGGATCAGCAGTTTAGATCAATAGATGCTTTTGTTCAATGGTGGATGTTTGGGTCTTTCTGAGTTAAAACAAGCAAAAAAGTCTATCAACTAAAAAAAACAATGTGCCTTAAAAGTAGATGAAAATGCTAGAATTTTTGCAAACATTGCTTAGTACAAGAAATAAAATCACACTAATTTAGGACTGAATGACTTTAAATGAGTAGTTTTAGTCTGACTGAGCTGGCTAGACAAATTTAAGCCTGAAAATAAGGAAAACAGTCTTGAAAATTTGCAAAATATTGCAATACCTTGTTACAAGTAAAATCCGACTTGATATTAGCTGGAAAATTTTATTAAGAAAAAGTTAGTTATGTAAAAATGTATTGGCAAGCTTTTTTTTTCAATCCAGATAAAAAATAAGTCAAATGTTCTAGAAAGGGTTTTTCACTTTCTTAGAAATCATTTTTTGCAGTGAAGAGGGGAGTCAAACATACGGCTCGTGGACCAAAACTGGCTCATGGGATGATTTGTGAAATGCAAAAATGAAAAAGATACTAACAATTAAGGGTTAAATCATTTTAGTTGAGACCAATTCAATCTTGTGTGCATCAGATCAGTAATATACTATTATAATAATCTATAAGCTCCACATTTTCTCTCTTTATTGTTCTGTAAAAAATTAAAATGGCATGAAAATGTTTGCAATACAGACCATCTTTTCCCAATAATTATTGAAATTGTGATTATTTTTCTTAAGAAGTTTCAGGTTGTTGTAAATGGTGGTTGAGGTGATTCACATTTTCATAATGTGATTTAACTTTTTTCACTGTAAAACACAGAGAAAAGTTTGGAGTTGTCATTATTTCTAGGTTATGATGCTATTATTACACTGATCATATTGGGCTGAATGCTTGATTTATGTTCAGTTAATGATAGATTTGACTTTTTTCTGAAGTTTTCTCTGCTTTTGATATAATAACCCTTAAATGTAATCTCATCATGACAATTAAAGCACATGATCAGTAAATTAAATATAGGAAAATACCGGATTTTCACTGAAAAAATGCGAAATATAGAGGTTAATATTACGATAAATGGTGATAAATCACTTCACGAAGGTTACATAGAGAGAAAAAATGAAGCAGCAGTGGGTGTTTATGGGTTAATGTGTCCTGTTTTGGTTCTGGTGTGGTTTTTATTCTTTTTCCGTCCTGCAGACTCCTTTTTAACCCGGGGAACATCACCTGTGAAGTAAATGAGAAGTGTTGAAAGGCCAGGCTGTTTTGTTGACTCAACAAAAGCCGATCTTAACGACCGAGCGAAACTTTATTCAGCATTTTTTAAAATAAGGGAGAAAATATCCTCTTATGCTGTGTATCCGTATTAAAAGTTTATACAGAGTTCTTAAGTTGTGCTCTGAATCAGCTCTTAGTTAAATTATGGATCAGGGCCAAGACACAGTGCTGATATCCTACAGTGTTTTCAGTTAGTTAGAGCAGCAGGCCAGAGCTGAGGAACGGTTCTATTTTTTTTTTCTCTCTTTCAGTTTTGTTGTGCTTTTCACCTTGTTTGAGACCCACTGACTGGAGTGGATGTATGTATAATGAATGTTCAGTTCTTTGCAAGTTTCCATAGTTGTTTTAAATGCTTAATCCAGTGTGTAGCTGTTGTAATGGAGAAGCCTGGGATGTTTTTTACAGCTTTAAAGGGACTATTTCGGGGGAAAGGTTCAAAGCGTCCTCATCTATTAGAAAATGGTATTCAAAGAGAGCTTTATTTGCTTTTATGTAGTGTGAATAAATTGCTTTTTGCTTCCCTTGAGTTGAATACGAACTGACGCATTATTCAATTTGCTTTGCCGTATAGTATTAAGTGACTTAAAATACAGTGAGGCTGCCAGGGTAATTTGATAACTTGCCACCTATATCAAAAACGGATACATTGAATATTCTGTTTTGTGCGGTTAAGCAGCAAAATGTGCTTCCGCAGGGCTATTTTCAGCTCAGGTAGGATAGCGGCTAAATTGGTTGGATACAGACGCTGTGTGGCCTCTCCGGTTCTTTGCTTTGCTTTGATGACACCGAAGATTAAATGGTTACTGTTGGCTGAAATTCAAAGCTCTGCAGTTTGGGACTGTAGCGGGTGCATGCCTGCTGTACATGGCACACACTTTGCTGCTTTAGGCTACACATCCATTTCTATTCTTATGCCTCAGCTGTAAGATACCTGCTCTGTACTTTGCAGTCAATGCAGTGATGAAAATGTCAGGTTTTTCAATGGGCATCACGCTCTAAAACAGGCAGTTGGATTTGAGATTAAATATTAAAGTCAATATGAGGCGGACACACTTGTTCCTTGTTTTTTTCAGTTCTAGTTTAACCCGTAAAGACCCAAACATCCAACGGCGACCAAAATTATCTACTGATCTAAACTGTTTAATACCTGTCAGTCCACTAATTCTATCAACACATGTAAATAATTGGTGTAAAATGCAGTTTGTCTTCTTTTCATGGTCATCAGATATAACAGTCAGACTAAAACTCCTCATTTAAAGTCATCTGTCTTAAATGAGTGGGATTTTATTTCTTGTACTAAGCACTGTTTTAAGCACTAAAAGCACTAACATTCTAGCATTTTATTGAGTTTTAAGCCACATTATGGTTTTTTTTAGTTGATAAACGTTTTTGCTTGTTTTAACCCATAAAGACCCAAACATCCACCGTCAAACAAAAGCATCTATTGATCTAAACTGTTCCATTAATCCTATCAACACATGTAAATAATTGGTGTAAAATGCAGTTGGTCATCTTTTCATGGTCATCAGATATGACCCATTTGGACGTTCAGAGGCTCTGTAGTTACCATCTTCTACAACATTGATTCAGCAGTAAAACCCATGGAGTTGGATCAATAGTTGCTTTTCCATTGACCCTCAAATTGCTCAACTATAACTTGCGCATAAAAATTTACCAAATGGAAGAAACGACAATTTCGCCAAAAGTCTCATTTTTTGATTAAAAGTTTTTGAGCCAGCAAGAGGTGGTTTTTCAGGCATAGCGCAAATGGTATATCACGCAAAACTGCAATGGAAAGACCTTTTTTAACAACTAGTCAGGTGAATTAAAAAAACAGATGTTGACGAACGTTACAACAAGCAAAGAAGAAGAAGAAGAAACATGTCACAGTATGTGTGGACACATCAGGAAACCCGGTCATTTCTTAATTTGTTACAGGATAGAGGGGTAATATATAATAATAATGAATACATCTGTAAATCAACACCATATTTACGTTTGTTGCCATGTTTATGGAATGACTTCTAAAGTCATCTCATGATAACAAATGAACAAATCATCTTATTTGTGATTTAATGGAAAAACTGACATTACGCACTGCTGTTTTTTCGCCATTTAGTAAATATCGGTAAAGTTTTGCGCATGTGTCCAATGGAAAAGCAACTAGTGACAGTGGATGGACACATTGGGTTTATGTTCAGTTAATGATAGATTTGATGGAAAAAGTCACATTTTCTTCAGTTTTTTCCTGTTTTGATACAATAACCATTGAATTTACTCTGAGCTTTTATGAACATCTACATGATCAGTCAATTACAAATAGGAACACAGATCATTTTCACTGGAAAAAATGCTAAATTCAGAGGATAATATTTTAATAAATGGTGATGAATGAATTAGGAAAGGTTAAATAGAAAAAAAAGTAATTTCTGTTTCTGATATTATAACACTCAACTTTAGAGCTGCACAATATTTGAACATTGACATCATGATTTACATGTACCCAATATTCACATCGCAGGTCCTGCAATGTCGGAGGCAAATGAACTGAATGTGTTCTCATCTAATTTCAAGGGTACCTGACACACACTGCGCACAGCGATCCACCAATCACAATCATTCTAAATCAGTTTGGAGTGAGTCCCTAGTATATTGAAAAATGAGCGACGAACAAGAGAAAATCACCGTTAATAAAGACACGCAACGTCAGTGATCTGGAATTATTTCGGCTACAAGAAGGATGATATTGAAACACATGTCCTGTGTCGTCAGTGTTTTGCACCTGTTGCCACAACAAGAGGAAACACAACTAATTAGTTTGACCATTTACGTCAGCACCACACAGCGATTATATCCTCCTGAGTATTTTTTCACATCACAATACACTGCAAAAATGCAAATCTTACCCAGTGTATTTTTCTTATTTCTAGTCAAAATATCTCATCACACTTAAAATGAGGCATAAACATGTCAAGAGTAACTTTTCAGTGAGATATAAGAACTTATTTTCAGACAATAGATCTTCAAAAATCATATTTCAAGAAATCTTACCAAGATAATTTTCACTTGTTCCACTGGCATATTTTTTTTTTTTTTAGCTTGAATTAAGAAAAAAAAAAAAAATAAGGAAAAAAAAAAAACTTGAATTAAGTAAAAAAATAAAATAAATCATGAAACAAGAAAAAAACTGCCAATGAACAAGTGAAAATTATCTTGGTAAAATTTCTTGAAATAAGATTTTCAAGATCTCTTGTCTAAAAATAAGTTCTTATATCTCACTGAAAAGTTACTCTTCAGGTGATTGTCTTTTTTTAAGTGTGATGAGATATTTTGACTAGAAATGAGAAAAATACTTGTGATAAGATTTAGATTTTTTCAGCCTATATATTACAGGGTTTTAAAAAAATCACAATGTCAGTTTTTTTTCCAACATCGTGCAGCCCTACTCAACTTCTCAGCTTTAATGAACATCAGCGACTTAAATATAGAAAAATACACGATTTACACTGAAAAAAAGCAAAATACACAGCATAATATTTTAATAAACGGTGATAAATCCCTTAAGAAAGGTTAGATATAGAGAAGAATTAATGTGGGAACTGACACAGAAGTAGCACTGGGTCTTTATGGGTTAAGCCGATCAATGACTACCTTTACATGCATCCCAATACTTATCCCTTTTTTTCTTGAATTCCAAAAACTATTCCAATAAGGCGTCACTGACAATGAAGAGTCTCTTTTACGTGCAGCTATGTGGACTCTATTAAATTTTTTTTCTATAGTGGCAGATATTCCACAGTGTGAACTCATCCTACCTCTTCTGTTCCTTCACACATCATCTGGAAAAAGGTCGTCTTTTCAATATTTGCTCATATCGACAGTTTAAACCTGTTGAAATCCTCTGCAGGGGTGTCCTCCTTTTGACCAGAAATGTGCACTTCTCTCTGGAGCATCCATCTCTTTGTCTTTCCTCCAGCTGACTTTAAACAGGGTGCATGTGTCACAACCTGCAGTAAAACACACAAACTAATTCAAACACTGCAAAAAAGGAAGATCTGACTCAGATAAACTGACTTGAATTTGGGATATTTAACTTGAAAGATCATTTTTTTCGATTTGTTAACTTGCTGAGACTTTATTTTGTTCAGATTATTTTCATCTTGAGCTACCTCACTTCGATATTACAACAAATTTTAAGCAATATTTATAACAAAACAAGCTCCACTGTTGGGGGATGAGTTTGGCATACACAGTAACTGTTTGCCTTCGAAACATTTTCACTTGTTTGATGCAGTTTGTATCTATTGGGTCATAAGACCACATATGTATTTGCTATATTTAAAAAAAAAAATCTTACTATGAAGGCTTGAAACTAATATATTCTGCTTAAAATAAGAATCCTCACATAATGTTTTCCTATTTTAATAAAGTTGATAAGTGCAATCTTCTCACTGCACTGGCAGATAATTTACCTGAAATAAGACATTTTAACCCAATCATGAGTTTTATTTTCTTATTTTTGTACAGGCCTTGTTTGCAGTATATTCTGAATGTGCTAAATGTATATCAGCATATCCCCCATGTCTGAATCTGAAAATGCTCCATTTGGAAGACAGCCCTCCTTTGGAATATCCACGTGGAATATGCGATGTGCATGACATCTGTTAAATTCTGAATAACAGTGGAATATTAGTGTGCGTCTGAATGTGTTCAATGATGCAGCACATTCTGCCTGCAGGTCTACATGCATACATAAACCCCCTTCCACCCCCTTTCCACTTTGATTGAAGCTATATTATTTTTGCATCAGCACCAGCCACCGTCAATGATATCATGTGCGCCACTTTAATTATTTTCACAGGGGAATTTTCATCCACGGGGTCAGTGGTGACTCATTTTAGGGTTACATTTGAGCCATGTTTACATGTTTGCTTTAGCTTTACAGTATTTCAGAAACATGTTCAACACATAGACTAGCGCGTCGACCCCATGGGGATCCACAGGTTCTAAATGTGGTAGTTTTTATGCTGTTGTATATTCTTGCATGCTGTACCGCATTTGTCCAGCAGTCACCGCCAAAGCGTTCTGGGTATAGCAAGGTGATTGTAAGGCTATTGTATTCCAAAACTATTAATATCTCCCAAGATATTTGTCCTAGCAACTTACCGTTTTTGCTAGTCTGTTCCTTGACCAAAAATACATAAGTGTGCCAAACTGCAGCAGTCGGCTTTTCCTGGATTTTGTGTGAATCCCCAGACACACACACACACACACACACACACAGATTTTATAATATAGATTAATAGATGTTCCAGTTCAAATAATGTCCAATACATGTATATTAGTGTAACAATTCTTCGAGTATAACACTAAACCTACAATAAAAAAAGGAACATACAGTAAGAATAAATAGGTAGTATAAAGAATAAACTATAACAGAATATAAAGTATCCATATAAATCTATTTACAATCGCAGCAGTAGTGCAATCACAAAAAAAAGTGTTTAATAGGTTAGAATATTAATTCTATGAATTTGTTATGCATAGATGCTCCCTCTGACTGAGCAATGATAAATTCATTGATTAATTAATCTGTTGTATCTCAGGCTACCATCAGCACCCATTTTCCACCTGCACTGTAAATGCTGTAAGCAGTGAAGCTCAGTTGGAGATCAGTCTGTTACAGTCGTGACTATGTAAATATTAGAAGTCAAGTAGGAGCTTTTTAGAAAAAAAGTTGTGCGAAAAAAGCTTGAAGTGAGTCATTTTAGCCACGTAAACACCTCTGTCAGTGCATCATTTCTTGCAGACTTTCTATGGGTTGGAGCTGCAGTCACAGTGTGAGAAGGTTATTGTAAATTTCTGTCAGTGCTAGAATTTTGTCTTTGATCACAAGTGTGTGTCAGTGACTGTCATTGAACTGTTCTGTATCATAGGACTACTGTGGGTTTTTTGCACAACCAAACATATTTCCATGTTTTTCCATCTTTTGTCTGGGACAGAACAAAACTTCACAGTGGAAAGGAATATGTCTTATTTCTGCATGTATTTAAATCCGAAAAGGAAACTTCATGTTAGGTGTATAGGCGGGCTTCCATCGTTGCCAGTGTAGGAACTTAAATTTGTTGTAAAAAGAGAATTGCAGTGTAGTTTCTGATTATCATTCCCCTGTGCAACAACCCTGTTTCTCTGGTGCATTAAAAGTCACAAGAGTGGAACAAATGGCACAGTTTCCACAATCATTCCGAATTAATGAGTCTCTCCTGCAAAGAAATGCAAATTTTCAAACGCTAGATTGCTTCCTAAAACAGGACTCAGGGAAGAGACCAAAAAAAAAGAAAAAGAAAATCTCTTTCAGCCATTTTAGAAAAGGGCTTAAATGCCTTGCTCTGGTATTCCCCAGTCTCACAGAATGCTTCCCCCTTATAATGAAAGCCCTTATTGGCCTCTGGGGTGCCAGAGCGACTGGTTAGTATGTGGAAAATCTGCACAATTCGACAGTCATGCATGCCCGAATGCAATAAAATTACGCAACTTCCTGTTTGTTACACTTTGATATCATTGCATTGCTATTTGGGGCATCCAGCCTGAGAAAAAATAGCATCAACAGGGTCAAATATTTTGCAGAGAAGAACAGATGGAAACTATTACATCTATTTCAAGTCATTTTTTGTGAATGATTACATATATAGTAAATCTAAAACATGTCAAATGAAGCCTGGATATTCTTTCCTTTCCAAAATGGCTTGAGATATTGTACAAATAGACACTCTTTACGTTGCGGTGCTTCAGATGCGCTCCAGACAAGACAGATTTTGGATATTAAACTGCCCTTATCTACCTGCTGGGACCCTCCTCCTACACTGCAGCATGTTGTCAGCATCAATAAAACGTCTGTCTCCCCAGAAATCTAACCAAAAACAAGACCAAAGAAAAGCAAGAGGGGAATCTGCAAAAAGCCAGAAGCGAATGACTTTGATGCTGAACTTTTTAGAGGCCGGCCAGCCAGAGCTTCATGCTTTCATTTCTTATTTATTACCCAGAATACTGCTGTGTCAGTGTGTTCATGCGTCTGTGAGAGATGAGTCTGTTGTGTGATCGGAGCCCGAGCTGCTGTCGACTCCATGTCGGGCATCCAGATCTCGACGGGACTTGGCCCGTACCCCAGAGATGCATGATGGGTGAGACAGAGATGTTTGATGTAAACTGTCACATCTCTCCGCTGGCGTCCGCCACATAACGCGCCGCCGCTCAGGAAGAAACAAGCGTAGCCCTTATTAGCGGGGAGGAGCACTTTTTCTCATGCAAAGATTAACCTTGAGCTGCGGTCCACTGCGGCTTCACAGTGGGTTTCTTCACCTTTAAATAATGATGAACCCACTTTGGTAGGAAAGCCCCTGACCTGAAACCCAGCATGCATCTGTGTAGTTAAAAAGCGCTGCACACGGAGGTCGTCAGTCTGACTGTAGAATGCCATGACCTTTTTTTTTTTTTTTTTTTTTTTTTTTTTTTTGGCAGTGCAAACCCAGCACAGACAGGAAGTTTTGTCTCCAGCATTTGGCCATTATTTAACAAATCAGCACACAGGATGGATCACTAATGCAGGATTTGTGTCCCTGTGTGACACGGTGTAATCCGGCGCCGGCGCTGTTTTCCTCACCTGTTCATTAGCCTAAGACAGGACCTCGTCTCCAAACTGTCGCTGCTTTCTCTCGGTGTCTCTAACTGCAGAGCCCACCTTCAATTAGACGACTATTAAATCAACCGAGAGCTATTTAGACGAGTCATTTATTTAAAAATAAACCCATAAAGACTTAAATATCCACCAGTGACCAAAATCATTTACTGATATAAAAAGATAAATCACTGTTGATCCACTAAATCCTATCAATCCATGTAAATAATTGGTGTAAAATGCAGTTTGTCATCTTTTCATGGTCATCATTTATGACCCATTTGGACGTTCAGAGGCTCCATAGTTACCGTGGAAACACCGTTATCTTCTACAACATTTATTTACCAGTAAAACCCCTGAACTTGAATCAATGACGGTGGATGGAGACACTTGGTTTATGTTCAGTTAATGATAGATTTTACTGGAAAAGTCACTTTTTCTTCAGTTTTGTCTGTTTTTGGTATAATAACCCTCAAATGTAATCTCAGCATGATGATTAAAGTAAATTAAATATTGGAAAATAGCTTATTTTCACTCAAAAATGCAAATTGGAGAGGATGATATTGTGAAAAATGGAGATAAATCACTTAAGAGAAGGTTCAATCTAGACAAAATTCATTTGGGAACAGTCACTAAAGTAGCGCTGGGTTTTTATGGGTTAAGAAAGAAGAAAAGTCCAAATGCTCTGATTGCAGCTTCTTAAATATGAATTTTTTTTTTCTTTTTTTTCACCTTCTGTGATGATAAAGTGACTATCTTCGGGTTGTGGATCAAACAAGACATCTTAGCTTTTAAGAAACATGTTAGTGATGGCTTTGGGTTTATATCACTGCTGTGTTGTTGTGTTGTATTTTACAGCTATTTTATTTATAATTTGATAGTTTTTGTCTACACCAATGCATTTTATTCAGTAAAATCATTTAACTTTTCATGTTTGGAGATATGTGGTGAAAGTCTTAAAAATAAGTGAAGCTGTCAGACAGTATAATTTTATATGAAACAAATATTACAATATTAGCCTCATAAATGTAGTGTAGTAGAAGTACAAAGTTGCATAAAATAAAAGTACAACTACCTCAAATTTGTAGTACTCAAGTAAAAGTACTCAGATACATTGAGATACTGTATGTATTTGCATTATGCAAGTGTCTTACTGTATACACTGTGGTGCATTTACGCTAGTTTTGGCAGTGTTTGGCTGCCTCATGTGCAAGCGGATTAGAGAAGATTTACATGGCACTGTAATAAGCAAGTCCTTCACCTTGGGACCTTTTTTAATCTTAATTAATTTCTGATAATTCCTCATTAACATTGCAGACATAAGGGCTCCATTGCTGGGAAACATCCATGCTAGGCCACATTTAGAGCAAAGGGGAGCCTTAACTTTACCCAGGAGACTGAAAACTGAGAAAACGGAGGGGATGTTTTTTGCATCGCAAGTGCCAGAAAGTTAAGAGTCAGTAAGAAACATGCAATAATGATGACAGACACAAGGGAAGAGAAAAATAAGAGAAGCCAACCTATCCTTTTTTTCGTTTTCCGTCCTATTTTCCTTGACCTTGCAGATGTTCATTAGAGTCAAATGATCTGGCAACATGGGTTCACTTTGTACGTTTTCACTCTCAGTCCTCCTCTCCCAAGCAGGTACTTGAGTAATGACTAATGCCTCGGCATGACATTACTGAACGGTGTTTTAAACAGCGAGAAAGGAAGAGGGAGAAGGGAGAACGAGACACTCTGGTCGATTAATTATTCATGCTCTGCAGATGATCTGTGAATAGCAGTGGTAAACAGGCTTTTATGGCTTTTAAATCAGCTATATTACATGCCTGCATGAAAAAGAAAATGACCACAGCTCCAGCGTTGGTGCAATTTCGATTCAACTTGTTGTGGCTAGCAGAAAAGATGAGTAGCCTCATGAATGGAAAGCTCGACTTTGTTATGATATTTGTTTGGAATACCTTTCATTTCTGTCGACGACGGGGATATTGTAAGTGGTGCACCATTAGGCGCCAGGATCCTTTGCCGCTTCCACAATAACTCCGCTTTGATGATTGATGATGTGGAAATAGGGCCACGGCGTGACAGGCATCAATTTAATAGTAATTGTATTGTTTTTTCATGAGGAAACCTCCATCGGAAAAGTAATATCGCGAAGAAATGAGTTTGTGCTGTGCAACACACTACACATTATGTAGATGTGGAGGGGATATGAAAAGGAATTGTGCAGCATTTCCCTCTGTGGTGCTGTATTTCAGAGGAGGTTTATAAGCCGGCTAGCTTGTTTTTGATCATGCGCGGTGGCAGGATTCAACATCTCAGCTGCCAAAATGGCACTGAAGGCTGTTTTGTACCCCCCCACCCCTCCTCTTGTACACTCATATAAGTTATTTTTAATTTGTGGTTGCAGCCCCCAACCCCCTATCAACCACATTTCCCCCTCACTCCTTCTTCTTCTTCTTCTTTCCCGCAATAAGAACATGCAATGTGTGAATTTTTTATAATGTTATATAAGAAGCCCTGGCACCCCTAGAGACCAATGTCCTGGTTCTGGTGTGTTCAAAACAAGCACACGAGAGAGGAAGAGTGCAGAAAAAGGGAAAGAGGAGAGGGGGGAAAAAAGTTGAGAGGATTCAGAGAGATGGAGAAGGCTGGAGAAGAGGTGGAAGAGGAGGAGGAGAGAGAGAGAGAGAGAGAGAGAGAGAGAGAGAGAGAGAGGATTGCGGAAGGAAGAGGAACAGCGGGTTGGAGGAAAAAAGCAGCGGAGGATTAAATGAAAGCAGGAGAGAATGCATGCGGTAGAGGAGCCTGTGGGGGGAGATCTTCCCATTAAGAGGCACAGTGCTCGACTCTCTGATCTCCGAGTTGTGTTGTGATGCCAGACAAGAATACTCTAGGGCGACAACCACTGCCACCAGAGAAACAGCTCCTCAGCGACTGATATGCAAATACTGTGTATAGCTGTAGTGAGCAGAGGCGGGAGGGACGCAAGGGGGAGTCAAAAGAGGAGATTGAAGGGAGGAGAGAAAGGGAGGAGGATGAGACAGGAGGCGATAAGTATCCCGAAGTGCCATCGTATGAACAGCTATCTTAAAGAGTGATAGTGAACACACCAGGCAAACTTTTGGGTGTGATCTCATGTAGGTTGAACAAGGTACTATGCTAATGCGGCGTGTTTGATGACGATAATGCTAGCTTGAAAATGCACCCATAATGTCTTATACATTATGAATCAGCTGAGAGTACCTGCGTTAAATGTGTTTAGCGAGACTTAAATATTTTAGGACAGGATTAGGATGGAAGATCTTAAAAATGTAAGGCCAGGTTTGCTTTGTGGGGGACGAGGTTTTCTCATGAATATATAGCAGTAAAAAAGCCATTATAGTTAGAATGTGTTTGCTTCAGTTCAAATCCTGTTTGAGTCAGAATCAGGATCTGCAAACCACAGATGTGTATTATTACAGCCTTTATTTAACCAGGAAAAAAGCTCACTGAGGTTAAAAATGTTTTTTCAAGAGTGTCCTGGCCCAAGACAGCAACAGCAGAAGTTACACCAAATAGAAATCACAGCCATACATTCACACTAAAAATGTACATAAAACACTCAAATAAGTACATACATATAAAACACCAATATTTTAAAGGATACTAAAAGTAGTAGTAGTAGTTAATTATTTTTTAATTACTTTAACCCTTTCATCACACTGGTCACTACAGTGGACAGCTGTTCAAAAGTGTTCTCTTGTATATTCATGGATTTTGTGGTTTTAGTTCCATATCAGCAAACACAGTGGATGATAATGCATCATCCCATACGCTGCAATTCATACCATTACAGTAACTTTGCTGTTCTCGATAAACCTGATCTGCAGTAAGATGTTTGACAGTAAAAAAACTGCTTATTGTTATTAGACTGTAATTAACAGTTTTTGTTTTTGTTTTTTTTTGCATATTATCTCCATGCAGGTATGTTAAAATGTGAGAAAACATCAGATTAGCAGCATTAAAAATGTTTGTATTTCATAGTTTTCACACAGTATATCAGTAAATACAAGTTTCTTTGGTTCTAAAACTAAACGTATGGTGTCCAGCTGAGTGGACATTTTTGTAACTCCATAAAAATAGGCTAAAAAAATCAAAAGAATTGTTATTTTTATGCCTAAAGAGGGATAAAAACACTCAGAAAAAAATCTTGATTAAGGTTCTCATAATTCATGCATGAAAGGGTTAAACAACAAACAAAAACAACATATCCATTGTTCCATATACAGTGCAACTGAAAGGGTTTTGGCTGAAGTACAGGCTTATTTTGCTGAATCCTGTTTACAATTAACACAATGTTTCCGCATGAAAACAAACGCTAAATTTTTTTCAATGTAATCATTGCTAAATATGCAACAAGAGAATACATATTTAATTTTAATACAAATAAATCATGTCCTTATCTCAACTACCAATATTGATCCCAGTCTTTCAAACAAGTCTTTTCTTTAGTCAATCCTGAGCTCTATATCTTTGAATAATAGTTAATTTGTATTTGTTTTTAAAAGTTTTAATTGTTTTAGACTGTTTGAATCCATCTTCCAGGCCATTCCAAAGATTAACCCCTCTAAAGGAAATGCATCTATTATTTTTATTTGTTCTTGCCTTAGCTTTTTTAATAAATGCCGGTTCCTCTGAGGCTTCACTGACTTTTCCTACATTCAAGCATCTCCTGGATGTAAGGAGAGAGAAGATTATTGGGTGCCTTGTACATCATTAACACTGTATTAAGGTCAAGAAGATTATGTATTTTTAGTAAATTAAGCCCTGTAAAAATAGAATTTGTTAGTGCGTAAAAATCTGCATTAGTAATAATTCTTATTGCCTTTTTTGAGGTAAAACAATAGGATGAATATTTGAGTAGTAGTTGTTTCCCCATATTTCTGCACCATAATTTAGGTATGGAAAAAATATAGAATTATATAGTATAAGAAGTGAATATTTATCAAGTATAGTTCTCATTTTACCAGTGTTGTTCACTAATTATGAATTGTGAATTGAATTTTGAATTAAGCAAAAAAAAAAATAAAAATCTTGAATTAAGCAAAAAAATCTGCCAATGGAGCAAGTGAAAATTTTCTTGGTAAGATTTCTTGAAATAAGATTTTCAAGATCTATTGTCTAAAAATAAATTCTTATATCTCACTGAAAAGTTACTCTTTAGGTGATTATGTCTTATTTTAAGTGTGATGAGATATTTTGACTAGAAATGAGAAAAATACACTTGGTAAGATTTAGATTTTTGCAGTGTATGTCGTATTTTGTGACACGTAGTGGTGATGTTGCAGTTAATTATGAAAAAAAAGAAGTGTCTATAGCTGCAGAAGGAAAGTGTTTATGTTTGATTTATGGCATTTTTCTCCATGATTTCAGCTCCTGCAGCTTTAAATACACTTGTATTTATGTCTTTATTTGACAGGAAAGGTGTTAATTACTCAACAGAGACACAAGAAGCTGTTAATGAGCCTGAGTTAGCCAACAGGGATCATTTTCATCCACTGTACTGTACATGTATCTGCATGCACTTATTTTATTTCAGTGCTTTGCAGAAACGGACAACAGCAACATTTTTTGCAGGTTTAGATTAGATTTAATGATTTATTCCAAACATACGATGAAATTTGACATATATGTGAACAAGGAAAACAGAAATAATAATACAAAAATTAATTAAGACACACATTGAAAGAAAAACAGCACAGTCGTTTCCTTTATATGAAATGGGGTGGGAAGAAGTGCACCTTATTTAATACCACCCCTTCTCCATAAAATATTAATAATATATATTCCAGAATCAGAATCGGTTTATTTGCCATTTGCAGAAAAACTGCACTGGAAAACAAGTTGCAAGAGGTCAGCATAAAAATACATAAAAGAGAGTAGAAGGTTAAAAAAAATAAAAATGAAGAATTAGATGAATTATATTTTTCTCCGTCTTCCTTTTACATTACTATTTTATATTTATATATGTATATACACACACACACACACGTTTATACATATACACACAACATACATAGGTTTAAATAAAAGCTTTCACATTGAAAGAGAAAGAAAGTGGCTTTTTTTTTTTTTTTTAATCGTGTGTCAAATTAACTATAACCTTTTGTCCCTGCTCACTTTTTCGTGCACATTCTGAAATATGCAAATTGTATTTTTTCAAAGCACTTAATCTTGCTTGCTGTAAAAGTAGGTGTTATTGTTCACGGTATTAAAGATGATACATGCTGTTCTTCCTCCCTTTTTTAGTATTTTACTCATCCGTCCAACCAAGTATTGAACCATTCTTGCAGTAAAATGATACTTCAGATACCATTCTGACTGTCTGAGCAAAGAAATAGAAGCTACTCAGGTAACAGATGAGAAAAATATGTTCTCCCTTCTTAGAATATATCTGGCTTCTTGACAGAAAGATTAAGCATCTTTGACAGCGAGGCTCCATTACCTAATATTGGGTTTTGGGCAAGCGCTGAGGGTAGATAAGTCATCTGATGAGGTATGACATGGAGGCTGTTTGACTCTTTTTTTTTTTTTTTTTTTCCAGTTTTATTTTATTGCCTGGGAGTCCTGTCTTTACTTCCGGGGATGTGAATCTGAAAGGAATATTTAACCCATAAAGTCCCAGTGCTACTTTAGTGGTAGTTCCCAAATGAATTTTCCTATATTTGTATTTTTCTTAACTCATTTATCATACTTTTTTTTTTTCAATTCTCTTTTTATTGGTATTTTTATGGTTCACATATTTAGTCACATAATATTTCACCATTTTCATCCATTCATCTGAAAATTACAATTTGTTCTCAGATCGATACTTCCGTGACTCCACTAACAATACAAATAAGGATGATTGGTCCTGTCTCTGCTATATCAAAGATGATCATTTGTTTTTTTAAACATAATATTGTCCGCTGTATTTTGCATTTTTTTGGTGTAAATCATGTATTTTCTGATATTTACTTCACAGATAATGTAGATGTTCATGAAAACTCAGTAAATACAAAGTTAGTTTTATCAGAAACTGAGAAAAAATATATTATTAAAAAAATACTAACATTTAAGACGCAACAATGAGAGTATTTGGGCTTTTCTTCTTTCTTAACCTATAAAGGCCCAGTGCTACTTTAGTGGCAGTTCACAAATAAATTTTTCTCTATTTGTATTTTTCTTAACTGATTTATCATACTTTTTTATTTACTTCTATTTATTTAAGATTTATGACAACTTTACAAACAGTAAACAAACAAACATAAAAAACATTAGGTAAAATTAAAATGGCAATGATGCTACAAGACTGCTGTATGTAACATATGCTTGTGCAACATCACTCGCACACTGAGGTAGTACATAATGTTTGCATAATAGCTCATATCGTATAGAATCAAAATCAGTTTATTTACCATTTGCAGAAAAACCGCATTGGAAACAAGTTGCAAGAGCTCAGCATAAAGAAACATGAAAGACAGTACAAGGTTAAAAAAAAAAAAAGAAAAATTACATGAATAAGAGTAATAAAAACACCCGGTAGATCAACTGAAACTCACTTGGACAAAGTGTATGTGTAGTAAAATAAAACACATGAGCATGTGAATCAGGAAAGTTATTTCTTTGCAGTCAATGTGAAAAGGAAGTCATACATTTTTTTAAACATAATATTATTCTGTGTTTTGCATTTTTTTTGGTGTAAATCATGTATTTTCCTATATGTAATTCACAGATCATGGAGATGTTCATGAAAACTGAGTAAATACAAAGTTAATTCTATCAGAAACAGAAAAATGAAGAAAAAGTGACTTTTTCAGCAAAGATATTATTGAAAAATATTCATATTTAGGAAGCTACACTGAGAGCATTTGGACTTTTCTTCTTTCTTAACCCATAAACACCCAGTACTACTTTTGTGACTGTTCGCAAATGAATTTTTCTGTAGATTGAACCTTTCTTAAGTGATTTATCTCCATTTATCATCATCTTATCCTCTCCATTTTGCATTTTTTTGAGTGACAATCAGGTATTTTTCGATATTTAATACTGATCATGTTCTTTTATCATCATGTTGAGATTCCATTTGAGAGTTATTATACCAAAACAGAGAAAGTGACTTTTTTTAGTCAAATCATTTACTGAACAAAAAACGAAGTGTCTCCATCCACTGTCATTTATTAAACTCCATGGGTTTTACTGGTGAATCAATGCTGTAGAAGATGATGGTGTTTCCATGGTAACCACAGAGCCTCTGAATGTCCAAACGGGTCATATCTGATGACCATGAAAAGACGACAAACTGTATTTTCCACCAATTATTTACATGTATTGATAGGATGAGTGGATCAACAGGTATTAAATGGTTTATATAGATGGTTTCTGTCACAGGTGGCTGTTTGGGTTTTTATGGGTTAAGGGGAAAAAGCGCAATCTTTGTTTTTCTTAAATTCTTCTAATTAGTTTTTCCTTTCTGTGGTTTTGTTCATCTGAAATGTATATATTTTTTTGGTTATCATTCCATGTCAGAATGTCCAGGAAATAATAAGGAGAAGATAATCCCGTGGTGATAGCCTAGCCTTAGGGACCTGTTTATTTTACTTTTAGCCAGCCGACATTATCATGATCATTATGTCCGTGCCGCCTGCATGATCTTTACATGATTGCCCTATTCCGGCTAATGAAGCTGGCTCCTCGCGCCTTGATACCTGTCACCCTGCCAAAACCTCGCCTCTACTTGATTGCCTGTGGTCCAAAGTAATTTATTTGTTTATTTTCATTAACAGAAACATTAGGTCTCTTTTCTTACCGGATACTGCAAATCCGTTAATGAACATGCCAGTTAAAATGAAGATGAAAGCACCAGTTAATTATCTTCCCGAACATTCCGCGAGACAGATTAATTCCAATAAAAAAAGAAAAGTCATTACCGCCGGCTCGACTTGTCAATGTGTTGATCTGAGAAGCTGTTTACAAGGTTCATAGGATAAGAAATGAAATTGAAATGTACTGCAGGACCTCATTATAGTTATCATACCCTTGTGGGAAGCTTACTTTAGGGGGTTAAAAAAAAAAAGAAAAAAAAAGAGAAATGATGCACTGCTAAATTTATATTTAATAAAAAAAAAAAAGCCAAAAAAATACTTCTAACAAAGACTGACACCACGCTTTGGGTGAGACAAAGCGTGACAACTGTGGTAATGGTTTCAATGTACACAGCTACTGTAGTGCGCAGATGTAACAAATGAATCCCTGCGGGCAGGAAGTAGCCGCACAAAGGTCAACTCTGCAAAGGCACCTGAGCTTCAAATTCGACAAAGTACGATTAAATACACCCCTTGTCACCGGGGACCTTTCTTTACAGCCGGTGATGTATTGTAGCTGTTGTATGTGTGCAGTGCAATGAAATGGAGAGCAATGGAAAGGGTGATCGGTGGTCTTTTATACTATCAAATATTATAATTGTTCATGAAAATATAAAGAAACCAAATAATTTAAGAAGTATCAGACATATGATAGTATATAGTAGAGAGATGCTTAAACTAGGAAGGTTAATATTGTTATTAATTATATCAGGAGAAGGGGTGGGTGTTTTTAAGTTATGCTTCTTCTCACTCCTTTTCAAATAAGTATTATATGTCTTATGTTTAAGTGTTTTGTTTATTTATTTTCTTCTGTTTTGATATTCGAAATAAATCCATCAAACAATCAAAACTATGTTTTTTGGGTGATTTGACAAACGTTTATCAATCAGTCAAACTTAGACACAAGGACGAGGCATAGGAAGTAAAACAAAGGCTGCAATAATAAAACACATACAAGGTTTGTTCAGTTGTAATATGTTAGCATTATTATAAACTGCTTCAAGTCTCTGTACGGTAGTGTACAACGGGGGGGTGTACACATTTTTCTATTAAATTGTGAAAATATGAAAACAAACTATCCTTTCACACAAAAAAAGATGTGAAAAACCTGATAAAACTTGCATTTCTTTAGATAAATAAGTGTAATTTTAACAGTAGTATACCTTAACTTGTCATTCATACATGTGCATTACACACAATGTATGTCAGCTCCATCTACAGCTTATTCACTGCAGTCTGAAAGTGCTGAAAGTCGTCTTACACAAAGCCCGGTTTCTTACACTCTTATCTCCTGCTTCATTTGTGGGGAAAGTCTGTGTTGCTATTTTACATGGATTTTTCTGACTCTGACTCCACTCTCTCTTAATCCCAACTGTGGTTTCTGATTAAACTGATAGCCTCTTTCACAGTTGTCAGTTAACCCTTTAACAACGGCGATCTCACCGGGGCTGCATTTTGCACTTTACAGCATTCAAATGACTGTAACTTCTGAACTGTTTGCACTATCCACAAACTTCAAATGGCATCGGAAAACTGAGATCCTGAGCTTTCTGTCGCTATATAACACTTTACGGCAGCAATATGGGACTCTTTTACAAGTAGAAAGGAACGGCCACAGGCTAAAAAAAATGGCTGAAATAACAAAAAATATGAATAATATTACATTTATTTATTCACATATTAATTAAAAGAACCAAGTGTAAAAACGTTACATTTGCATTTACTTTAAGTGAAATGGGACACCCTGGGAAGCTGAAGGGCTTTTTTTGAGAGGTGCCCATGCTCAAACAATAAATAACACATGTAACAATAATGCAACACATTGTACAGTAAGACAAACCCAAAAATACCCACACTCTCACACAGTACAGGTTTACATGATAAGCACATTGAACTATATTCTTTCCCATACACAAAATAAAATATTAATAATGATAATTCCCCTAACTGAAAACTAATCTAAGCCTGACTTCTAACAAGATGGTGGATAGTGAATGTTCTAGACCAAAAAGCAAGTTTATTTCTGCAATCTCAAAAAAGTGTTGTTATGGACATTTACAGTTGTGTCTGTTAATAAATATGCTAAAAACTTGAAAAACAAATTTATAATAATGATAATTAATGGCCAGACGTTGAAAGTGAAGTTCTTCCTGAAAACAAATGTGCAAAAGAATTGGCAAAAAAGACATTTTCTGACACTTTTATTGCAAAAAAAAATCATGAAGACACCTAGGCGGCCTGTTATAATGGCAGTCTGAAAAGGGTTAAACAATGGGGTGTAGTATAAACCGACATGTGCGTTGTGGTTCAGAAGTCTAATTTTTCATCACAGTAGTGGGCAGCGTGTCATTAATTGTGGTTCAATATTCTGATCTGTTACATTAGTCAGTGGGTTTATAACTAATTTGAGTTCTCGGTACTTCCCTAAGGAGTCATTTTAGCGAACTATTAGGAGTTTTTGTTGCTTTGAAAAATGATGTCATTTGTCTCTGTGTCTATTATTCTTGATGGTTCCTTAAATAGTGGATAGTAGATAAAGTAGGAGGAGGAAAGACATTTAGAAGGGCCACTGACAGTCTCTAATCTGCATGTTTACGGCCGTCATTAGAAAATCATCAAAGTGTAGAATCGATTGTGCGGTGGCTGCTCAGTGAGGAGGGGCCGTATATTCACACTCTGCCACTAAGGTTTGTTGTTAATTGAAAAGAAATTGTGCATCGGAGATGTCTGAGGAAGAAGTTTTGCTTGTGGTAGCCGTGCATGTGTAATTTTAAAGATACCACACCTATGTCAATATAGAATCATTCCTAAAAGATTGAATAGTGAAATGTTGTGTGATATGGCAAAAACACAATCACAGTATCAGTATTTATCATAATATATGATTTAATGAAGCTGCTGACATATTTTCTTTTCATCGTAATGACCAGCATAAGCCTATATATTTATATCTCATCTGGCCTTTCAAAGCATTGTAGGTTTCAGAGTTTAATGAGGTGCACTCGAACGCACCATGAAGTTCCCATCTGTCCTGGTCTGTGTGCGGCAAAGACAGGTGGCAGGACAGAAACTGTAAATGACACCAAAAGCGTTCCAGACTCGTGATTATTTTGGTACAAACATTCATCTGTCAGATCAATTCTGAGATTGCTTAAGTGTTTTTTTTTTCATCCTTAATTGAGATAAATTGCTTTATCGGCTCATATCAAGTAAAAATGTGGAAAGCATACACAGTAAACTACTTGAATTTGATCACAATGAGATTTTATCACTAAATCCTAATTAATAAAAACATACATTTTACACAGAAGTTTATATTTACAGGTTGAGATGCACTACAGTTAAATCTTTTATGACCCCACCCCCCGAAGGGGAGGCAGTGTGTATTGTTTTGGGTTTGGTTTGTTTGTGTCTTTGTTTGTTAACACTCTAACAGTAAAACTATTGGTTGAATTCATACCAAATTGGGTTTATAGATTGCCAGTGACCCAGAATACATGTCATTACATTTTGGGAAAAGAAGGTCAAAATTCATATTTTTATGAATTTTTTTAAATCTTTTTTTTCTCCCATTTACTTACAATGAGTGAAATTTCAAATGTCTATAAAAACATCAATTTTGTTTCAATTTACTTCAAACTTGACACATATATAGAGGCAATTGATATGCTGACATCAGCACACGCATTGACTTGATGTCATCAGCTGGATTGATGCCAAAATAAGCTACAATATGTGCGAGGAGCGGGGTTTGTTGTGCCTTTCACCACTTGTTGTAAGTATAAACCCTTTCATGTATTTTTGAATGAGGATAATATATATGTAGATTGACAATACTGAAGGTAGCTTGTTCCATAGCGAGAGTCCACTGTATTTCAATACATATTTATTAAGTCAGATGATACGAGAAATGAAAGTCCTTGGAGTATTTTGTTCAGTATGAGTGAAAACTGGAAAGCACAAGGCAAGTAATGTTAAATGGATGTATTTCTACATGAATGTACCAGTCAGGTATGGTATATAGTATCGTCCAATCAGAAACTGATTTGAGTTGGTGTCGTCTGAAAAGAGGAAACTCCAGTCAGTGTTTCGACTGAGCATATAAAGTTTGTGATGTTTGAAGGTGGTTCAGAATACATCGGTAAGTGTGACTGTGAAGCTCACAGATGGCGAGTGGCTGCCTCCTGCTGCCCACGGTTTTTACCCAAAATGCTTTTATGGTGACGTGTGCATGTATTATCCTAACCTGCTTGCTCTGATGAGCAGGCAAATGGAGAGCTAATGGAACGTGTTGGCCTAAAATAGCACGTTAATGACACACATTGTTTAATGGAGGTTAAGGAGGAGGAGCTAGAGGTGCAGGGGCTCATCTGTGATTGGCGGCGAAGGTAATCAATTGACTCCCACCCATGTTGCCACCCTTCCCCTCCTTTTGTTTCTGTCATCTCCACCCACACTGCTGGGAAGGAGGGAGAGAAACAGAAGCAAGAAACTCTGTGTTGTTACATCATCGCAACCCCTGGTATTATGTACAACCTGATCAAAATTCATGTATTCAGCCCGCCTCCCACTCTCACGCAGAAAGAGGCGACTTGTTGGTTTATTAGTGATCAGCCGTCGGAGTGAGCCTGGGCTCGGACGGCAGACACAAGGAGGTGACACGGGTGAAGGGCTGATAGCACGGATGGATTGGCTGATGGAGAGGAAAGAGGAGGGTGCCCTGGGTAATCGTTGCCCAGCCTGTTTAGTCATGGTCCTGGTAATCTCTGGTGACCTTGGCTGCTGCCTGGCTGACTGAATTTCTGCAGTGCTGCATTAATATGCACACAGTTAAGAGATGGGCTTTCAGCCTGTCTTTGAGTCTGTTTGCATTTGTCTCTTTCTCTACATCTGGCTGTTTTTTTTTTTTTTTTTTTTTTTTTTTTTACTTCCCCTCTCTCTGCACCCCCCCCCCCAAGTCTTTCATACATTACTGGCAACCATCTCTCTCATCCATTTAGCTCACTTCTTCCCATACTGTCTATAAAAGAATCACAGACTTCAGAATTTATGATGGCATCTCAATTGGGCCGGTGTCAGAATTTGGCAGGCTGAAGGCTTTTTAAGGTTATTTTTATGGCATTTCTGCTTTATTAGATAATGTGCAGCCGGATAAGATGGCGAAGACAGAGATAGAGGGAGATAGAGCGAGAGGGGGAATGACAAACAGCTGAGGTCTTCTGTCAAATAAGAAAATTTATTTTGCTCTCGGTCTTATTCCGTATGCGTCGGCTTATTTATCACTGTAGCTAAATTCTCATTTCCACAGAGAGGTCAGGGTCAGCCGCTAAACATCACTTCTGTGTCTTACTCAAGGACGCTAACAACCTGTTCACCAAAATAAAATGGTGTTTGCTTCTACAAACCATCTTTAAGTGTTATTTCAACAATTAGCCCCTTCAATAAGCAGGACTTAGTTGTATTGAACAGCAGATGTAATAAAATCCAGTTGTTTGCCACTGGAGACCAGGGTTCACATCCCAGAACCCCATAGGTTATCAGGTATAGGTAATAAAAGCAATTCAGTTCGCATTAGCAAAAGGCACGCTATGTACCTTCTGCCACTAGGGGTGTCTTTATCATCCACCCATCCATCTTCTACTACTTATCCCAGTCCAGGTCATGATGGTAGACCTTCCAATCCCTGGCCACCTCCTCCAGGGGGACACACCGGGTCATAATAATAGGCGTAGTAATAGATGATGTGTTGAAGTGCTGTAGGAGTTGCTGTTGCCCAAGAACGCAAGCTTATTTTCTGGCCTGGATTTTCTTGCCTGTTGTATTATTCACTTCATATTTATTGACAGATTCTCATTATGACATTAGTACAGCGGATATGATGCAACTGACACATAAAACAGACTTTGAATAAAATGACAAGTCAATCGTAGAAAAGAAATATGAGACCACCCCTTGTTTTCTTCAATTTCTTGTTCATTTTACTGCCTGGCAACACAAAAGGTACATTTGTTCGGACAAATATAATGATAACAACAAAAATAGCTCATAAGAGTTTAATTTCAGAGCTGATATCTGTCCATTTTCCATGTTTTCTTGATAATAACCAAAATCACTTCAGTTCTTACATCAATAGCTATGGCACTGTACTGACAGAAACAGTGCTTTTAGGCATTCCATGTTTTCTTTTCTGCCTGTTTTAGTCACATGATACACACAGGAGTTAGTACTTGATTGTATAACCATTGTTTTTGATGACTTTTGGTGGTCTAATAATTTTTTCTGCGACTGCACAAAAGACATTTTAAGCTTTTATAGGGCAAATTCAACATTTCAATCTTGGTGTATTATTAGGTGACCTAAGAAGACTTTATTACATTTGTGAATTTTTTCAGTATTTTTTGTCATGTAGAAAATCAAGGTCAATGACGTTACCATATTAGGTTCCTTGCCTGTAAGTGGCAAAAAAAGAAAAAAATCCAAGAGGTATATATAAAAACTACAAGAAAAACCCATGTAATGTGAAAGGAGCATGTATTTTAGAATATTAGACCAACATAAGTGCTGATCCAGACACCTGTCAACATCCACCTTATCCCATTGAACATCATTCCTTACATGTACTTATGTATGTGAAAATTACCCAAAATAGTTACTTGCCCAATAAATGGTTGATATGGAAAGATTCCATATATGAGCTCTACATATTACTAAAAAACATTGCGAGTCTTTGGAGACTTTCATGTCATGGTCGCACCTTTGTGTACCTCAGGAAAGACTAGATGGAATGTGAGATCACTTGGTCTTAAGTAGGTTTTTGGTCAAAGATCAGAGCACCTGTGACCTCTCAAAACATGTTAATGGATGTTACTAAATATTTCAGATACTTAATTTAATTTAAGTCTTGATGCGTGTGTTGTACTTTTTAGTAAAGTTGTCAATTGCAGAAGCAGTGATGACACAATATTAGCTTGGTTGATTTCCATTAAAACACTTGAGGCTCTTGTTTTTCAATGATATATCTGGGAAGGAATTTGGAACAAGAGTTAACAAAGGTCAGAGGTCACCTGGGCCTCAGATAGGAGTTTCTTTTTTTACACCATTACTTAGTATTTGGGTTAATGGGGCAAATCTGATTGAATTTCATCTGTATAAAACCTAAACCTGGTATTTTTTCTCAACTCTAACAAAGTATTAGTATAAATCTAACCCTTCAGATCTTCACATTCCAACCGCCACCGCAGAAGAACGTCATTTTCATTTATATACATATATAGTTATATCTGGATATATTTTTGGCTCAGATGTTGCAATTATATATATCTGTGGGTTACAATGGCAACATTTAATATGGCCAAATGGGTTGACACTGGCGCAGTAGTGGACTAATTTAGCATTTTGGTTAAAGTGCGGTCTTTTATCACTGTTCCCCATGCCCAGGCACTGAGTGGAAAAAACACAGGAAGCTTTCAGATGAATGGGACTGTGATTTGCAAACTTTCTGGCATTGTCAAAAATAAACATAAAAGAAGACAGTGTCCCCCTTAAAATCCTGACGCTGCATTCTGTATTATAATTTTCTCTGCAGAGGGGAAAGAGATGACAGCTTGGCTACCACATTTCATTTGCACTGAGTTGAAATTCAAACAGATGGATGGAAAAGAAGGAAAGATGAAGGTGACTGAGTCTTTCTTTGTGATCTGAAACACTTGAGGCTTTTGTTTGGAATCTGATGAGATGTCAGTCGGCGGTTTTATTTTGTCAAGTATATTTTTGATGCGGTAATTTTTAACTAAAGACAACAAGCCAGTGAGATATCTTTACGAATTTGTTTTCCTGTCAAAAAAACAGCGACTACCCTGATGGTGTGTTAACCCTTTATTGGGGAAGTGACTATTTTTGGTCATTTCTGCACACATTACAAGACAGTGACAGCAACAGTTACAGCGAGAATGGTGAGGCAACACTGGTCCAATGTGGTCTACAGGGTCTGTAAGGTCCACCTCTGCATGAACAGTGAGTGGACCTGCTTTGTTAGGTACCATGAAGTAATGGTACTAATGTAAGGAATGATGTTCAAAGGGATAATGTGGATGTGGACAGGGGTCTGGATCAGGGGTGTTAGAAAATATCAGTTCTCCAATAGATCGCAATACTTCATTTCACAATACTGTATCGATATTTTTAGGTATTTATTCAAATGCAGAAGTGGCAGAGGTTCATTTTTGCTTTTGGTTTTCTTCATTGTTTATCTTTTCTTTATTATTTAGCACTGTTTTATTAAATAATGTTTAACTGAAGCATCCTAAAAGCACATTTTACTGTCTGAGAGGCAGATGTTATTTCCTTTGTTGGGACTGCACAAAAATAATGTTATGATGTCAGTTATGAACTAAAAGAATATGAACATTTGAGCAGGATCTTAATCTTTAATTTCTGTAAAACTTAATTTAAGTTGTAGCACTGGAAAATTTTGTGGCATAGCTTTAGATCCTGTTGTGATCAAATAAAAATGTGTTTAGTATTTGGGCATATTTCTGGTGTAATTCAGTTCTTCCAGGAAATAATCATTATAAAAAAAGAACAAACAAAAAATTGCCTTTTAAACAGTATCATGATATATCATGATATATCGTATCATGATCCTAGTATTGTGATTGGTATCGTATCGCCAGATTCTTGCCAATACACACCCCTAGTCTGGATCAGGACTTACATTGGTCTAAATGTTCTAAAATACTTGTTCTTTTAACCTTAAATGTGTTTTTCTTTTATTTTTTATGTATACTTCTTGGATTTTTTTTTGCAACTTATGGGTAAGAAACCAAATATGGTAACTTCATTGACCTTGATTTTCTCCATGACAATAAAAAAAATTAAAAATTCCACAAAAGTAATAAAGTCTTGTTATGTCCTCCAATAACACACTGAGATTGAAATGTTGAATTTCAGAGTATTTCTGTGAGTGAACTATAAAGGGTTAAAATATCATTTGTACTTCAGAAAAATTGGTCATTTTTATTAAAAATCTGTTTTATCTTTCAATTGCATCATATCCACTGTACTAATGTACTAATGGTGTCATGAGAATCTGTCAACAATTAAAAACATTTTTAGAAAAATTTCATAAAAGTAATAAAGTCTTATCAAGTCCTCCTGTATGAATTTCAGAGTATTTCTTTGAGCGCCCTATAAAGGGTTAAATCTTGACTATGAATCTTTTTTTCCATCCCATCAGACCTCTTTAGCCTTTCACTAGGAGGAAAAACCTAATTCAATTTCTTAATGATGTCCTCTTCATCTCAGTAGGGGAATTTTTTTTTCCATCGCTCTCTTATAGCCTAAATCCTTTATCATGTTTTTTTGTCTCAAGTCCAACCAAGGGCACTGCCTCCTTGATTTCCCTTGATTACTGGTGGAAGGAAAGCCAAGGGAGAGTGAATGAGACAAGCAGATTAAAAAGGAAGAGAAAAAAGGGCTCTTCATTTTGCCGCCAAAATCAAAAAGAACTAAAAAGCGTTGCGGGTGCGTTCCAGGTAGGCGTACTTGGCTATTGATGGCTTTACGGCAGAGCTCGTTTGCTTTGATTGATATAGTGGAGCAGCGGTCTTAGCATTTGATCAATATCAGAGCCAGTGCTTTTTATCCGGCGCAGCTACCACATAGATATACTGTAGCTGAGGTTGTTTTACCCTGACCTCCCCTTGCAAGTGTTATCTGGTGGAATAGCCTGGAGGGGAAAGAGGAAGTTCGGCACGTCCAACAACTCCACATCAAATGTTTTGTCTTTATTAGTTACACAAGAAAAGTTTATTTTTTCCCCTCTTATGTTTTCTTAGTAGGTGTATATTCCAACTTGACTCTGCAGAAAGGTCAGAGGCAGGTGGTGATGTAACGCTCTGATTTCCACTGCCAAAATAAAAGCCTTGTCATCATCGCTTGACCTTCCTGCTTCCAGATCCATAGGTTTTTGCTTCTTTGGAAATAAGAAAGCTGAAGCTATTTTGAGCATCAGCCATGATATGACAATACAAACTACATGAAATCCCTTAAATTGCTTGTCATATTAAAGTTAATCTGCGTTTTATCATAAATCATTACGTATATTATACATGTATAGGGTGGGGAAGCAAAATTTACAATATTTTGAGGCAGGTATTGAAAGACAGTGTATGACCAATTAGTTTATTGAAAGTCATGAGAATTTAAATCTTCAAATCATATTTTACTGCATTTCTAACGGTCTTGTCTACCTCAAGTTCAATTGCCATTTTTCTCATGGATTTGGTTGGATCCTTTAGGATTTTGGATTTGAGAGCTTTAATAAAAGCTTTGGTACATTTTTTGTTGCTTCCTCCACTTCCAGACTTTCTCGTAATAGTTTTGCTCATAGTCATTCTCTTCTTTACATTATAAACAGTCTTTATTGACACTCCAACTATTTTTGAAATCTCCTTTGGTGTGACAAGTGCATTCAGCAAATCACACACTCTTTGACGTTTGCTTTCCTGATTACTCATATGGGCAAAAGTTTCTGAAAAGGTATGGATAATAGTGTTAGGTATGATTATGACATCAATATATGTTTGGTTTCAAAACAATTGACGTAGTGCCTGCTGAGAAAAAACAACTAAATGTTCATTGTAAATTTTGCTTCCCCACCCTGTACAGGTAATAATATTATAAATTTGTAAGTTCTAAATTTTAGAAGGGGCAGTATTTACCAGTATGTTAGCATAAAGCTAACTTAACAAACAGTACTGTGCAAAATCTCAGGGCACCTTTAGCTTTGTTGTTTTTGCAGGGTTTAAATGAGCATAACAATACTCATTATCTCTTATTCTCTTTTCTTCAACACAAGAAAATACAGGGAATATGTGCACAGCCTTAAAAGACACACACAAAACTGAGGTAAATGAGTTATAAAGGTGAAAGTCAGTATTTAGTTTGACCTCTGACCCCATGACAAGAAGCAGCACAAACAGTTAGAAACATCTGAATCAAACCTGGTATAAAACATCAGAAAATCTCATATCGTCTGAACAAAAGGGTTAAAGACACGTTAAGTGTAAGTGGAGGTTACACTAAATACCACCACTTTGGTTTATAGGAGCTGTTTTTTCCTTGAATCCTTTGCTTTTAAATGAATGAATGGTTTGTTTTTGGTTTGCACAGTAATGACCACACACAGTACAACAACCACAATAAACACCACAACCAAAAAAAGGAATAGCCGTGAAGCAAAAGCTTTTTTGCCTGTTCTTTTCACCTGACACACCACTTACATTAAATTAAATGTGTACATCATCGAGGATTCGCAATATAACAAAAGAATCAGTAACAACAAAAACACATCTACCATCTCCACTTAATATTCCTGAATGATCTTATACTCAAGACTTTTTTTTAAACTTTGTCATAGAAGAGAACAACTTAAATCATATAGAATTTCAAACCCACAACCGAAATACATCTGGATTTCACATTAGTCCTCACTTTCATATATTCAAAAATATAAAGACCTCTTAAATTATAGTTACTCTCTCTTAAGTTAAAGAACTCTTGAATGATATTTGGAACAATATTACTTTTTACTTTATGAATCCTCTCTAATATTTTAATATATACAATATCCAGTAAGGTTATCAAGTTTACTTCTGTACATACTTCACATATAGATTGGACCTTAATACAGAGACTGACAAATGCATGTATATGGTCATTAGAACTTACTAAACCAGCAAATGTATCGCTAGCCAAGGACATTAGGAATCATACTGTACATTTTGCAAGTAACTTATTCATTTGTTTATGCTATAGTAAATGTCTCTATGGGTACAAACTAGTTGTAATATGGGCTAGTTGGCCATCCTCAGCAGATATCTCATTAATACAAGGCATTGATGTTATGACATGTATTTTTTCCAGTCGCTGCACACAAATTTTTAATGTTTTAGAAACATGTTTGCAGTAACATTCTACTAGTTCAGCTTAATGTTCAATTTTGCAAGGCTAATTTCTTATTTTTTATCGATCAAAATATGGTTTCATACTAAAAAAAAAGAACAGTTTCTACTTAATAAACAGAGGAAGTTAGAGAGGCCAAATGCTAATACAAGCCACAAACCCTCTGACCAATAGCTATATGAGGAAGTATTATATTAGTACTTATGGATTTATGTTAATCAGGCTCCATTTCTGATCTCTATTGTTATAAATGTCCTATAGAGCTTTTTGGAAGGAGTTAAAACTTTATGCACTCACCTGAAAATATATAAATTTTGACTTGTTTGTTGCATTTTTGGGAGGTGGTGATGCCTTCAAAGCCCTCCCTCTTCTAAAATCGTTGCTGCAGTGGGAGCACTTACCAAATGAGAGAGCCAGTGTGAACAGCTAAGGAACAATTGCATTAATTTACTGTAGTCACACACCTCTGCAGATCGTTTGTTTGTATTGGATTAGCCCATTGTTACCTCGCCTGGCCCTACGATTCTCGCTAACAAGCCCGCCAAGTCTTTCTGTGGTGAAAACTGGAGAATAACAGTCTGTTTTTGACTTTTGTTTTACTGTTGTCAAGCTTACTGAGTGAGGAGCGCTAATTGGCATTCATCCCATTTTTGGCTTTTTGGTCAAACACACACACAAACATAATCTATAATACAGAATGCACTGATGAGTCAGTTTGCCGTGGCTTTGCAGTTTCCTCCTTTGAATTGAGAATCACCTTTTTTAACCTTTTCCTAAAGTGTTCCACTTTCAGTGACTCCCCGGTTTTCCCTCAGATGGTCATCCATCTCAAGCAGTGAACCCCGGTTTAATTAATTATGTATATGCAAATGTATGCTCATAGTGCCAGGATCTCCATTTTCATTTTCCAGGCTTTTTTGCTCCCTTCTCTGCCTCGTTTTTCCATTTTTTTTTTCTTTTTCTGTGGCAGCTCCAGGTGGATTTATTGTAAATTCAATTTGCATTAAGGTTCTAATTTGCTGACACTGTGCAGGAATCCATTTTTAAACTGTTATGCACCTCAGCACCCTCAACCCCCCTCCTCCCTCCCCCGGCACTCCCTGTGCCTGAACTGCGGGTGCATTTGGAGGGAGAAGATGGGGTGCAGCAGAGTAATGGAATTCTTACTAAGCTTCTAATTGGAGCAGAATAGGATGGCTTATTTTGTATCAGGAAAATGAACTGCTTGTTATCAGGCGGTTGGCTGAGGGATAAGGGAATTGCAGTTTGTGTGTTAGGGGAGTTGTGTGTACTCAGTGGAACATATAGTTGTGTTTGTGTGCGTGTGTGTGTGTGTGTGTGTGTGTGTGTGTGTGTGTGGCATTAAGTATGCCTGCATGGTTATATAACTGAAAAGTAGCTCGAAATGACCAGATTGGGCTCTTGTTCATCTCTTATTTAATTAGTTTCATAGTTGAAAGTGTTTCTGACCCAAATACAACTCCCTACATGCACTGTTTTAATGCGACTCATTTAGTGTTTGCATTATTTTTTAGTACGTTTTTTAAAATTTATTTACCTACAAATAAGGAACCAGTCAAATTAAAGTCATTTTATTCCACTTTCTATTCGGCTGCTGTCAGACTATGACAAATTTCCCAGCCGTTTACATTCTGACTAGCTTTTAATAATTCAGTATCTGAAGCCTTGCAGCTTGACTGGTACAATAAATGATTCACTTGTCTTTTAGATTTACAATATGAATAAGCTAATGAGTGATTTGCCAGCCGTCTTTCTTCCACAGTCTGCACTATAATTGGACTTGTAATGTCAGGAGAATCTCCACCCAAAGGTAAAATTGCTTTAAAAACGTCTCCTTTCAGACTGGTAGCCACCTCCAGTCTGGGGAGTAAATTGGACGTGTTTGACTTACTGTATGTTTTTTATCTGATGACTTGCTTTTCAATTTTTTCCCCCTTTTATTTTTGTACCGACTTGCATTACCGTCACTGTTTTTCAGTCCTTGGCCTGAAAAATGAAGACTGTAAAGTAGTTTTCTGCGAGCGATAAGGGCATCATGCCTGCAGAGCCTCATGCTAACTCACAAGGTCCAATTTTCTAACAAGCAACAAAGACTTAATGAGGCACCTAGTAAGTGTTTTTACACCTTTGCACCACCTAGGCGCCCCACAAGCACAAGTAAATTATAAACCAGCAAATCAGAAAGCAGCTCATGGTGCCCTGCCCCATATGTAATTTGGTTTGCATTGAAATTAACTCTGATAAAAGTATCGAAATAATCAGGAGCAAATAACACATTAAGGCTGCATTGGACCATGGTTTAACTTTAAATTACATTGCACCAAACTTGAAAACCTTCTACACCTTTGGAAGGATAAACAGTGAAGGTTCTCAAGTTATGAGACAGAATAAAACCTGTTGAGGGTTATGATGCAGCTCAATTTCTCTGGAGACTCAGGGAAACTGTTCTGGAGTTGAACTGGACCAGCTGTCAAACACCGACACTGCAGCCCCCAGTGGCCCGTCATGTGTTTCCACAGGGTGGATGGGGACCTGTTTGGCTGATGTCTCTAAATTAGACACATCTCTACAGAGGCGCCATGACTAGGAAGTAGCTAACTGGCTTTTTTATCAGTTCAGAGAAGCTACATAAGACTTGGCCACTTTGTTTTTGTTCAGTGATTTCTGAATAATATGATGTTAAATTGTATTTTTTCCATCACATTTAGTCTAAATAAGCTAGTGCTACTCTTCTCATATCCCTGTACCTCTAGGCTCACTTCCTAACTTCACAGATTTAACATTAAAAAAACATTGTTAAATCAATTTAATTAATATGTAAATGAATCTTTACCCAAATTAAACTCTGGACATCTGATATATTTCCTATAATTTATTTAAGATATCTGAAATCCCTGTTGTTACTATGATGACTATGCTTGAGTTAAGTTAGTGAAACATATGGACGAAAGTATTGGGACACAAATTATTGCAACAAACATTTTAGTTCGTCTTCAGGATTTTGTTTACCTTGCCATTTAAAACCTTCACAAATTAGCATTATTGTTGTGTTATTTAACTGTGTTAAATGTTTTAGCTCTAGATTTCTGAACTATGTGTTATGTTCTGGCCATAAATAACTTTCTGGTTTCTTCAATTCTTAGTCGGGAGGAAAAATCAGCCTTTGAACTTTAAATACACACTGATTTAACATTTACCTGGATAATTATTAATTAATTTTCATGATAATATTTAACTCGTAAAGACCCAGTGACACTTTAGTGGCTGTTCCCAAATGTTTTTTTCTCTCTATTTAAACTTCCTTAAATGATTTATCACCATTTATTATTATAATATTATCCTCTGTATTTTGCATTTTTCACTGTAAATCATATATTTTCCCGTATTTAATTACCTACATTTAATTTAGATATTCATTAACGCCCAGAGTAAATCCAGAGGCTATTATATCAGAACAGAGAAAACTGAATAAAAACTGACTTTTTCAGTAAAATATATCTTTAACTGAACATAAACACAGTGTCTCCATCCACTGTCATTGATCCAACTCCATGGGTTTTACTGGTGAATCAGTGTTGTCGAAGAAGACAGTGTTTCCACAGTAACTACGGAGCCTCTGAACATCCAAATGGGTCATATCTGATGACCATGAAAAGATGACAAACTGCATTTTACACCAATTATTTACATGGATTGATAGGATTCCTGGTTCAACAGTATTAAACATTTTAGATCAGTAGGTACTTTTGATCACCAGTGGATGTTTGGGTCTTTATCAGAATCAGGATCATCTTTATTGTCATGTAAGTACACAGGGTTCATATTACTAGGAATTTAAATCAGTGGTTTGGTGCTTACGTAGAACATGGAGTAGGTAAGAAGCATGCAGTAAAAAATAAAATAAAACAAGTAAAAATCAAATCAAATTTTGCAAAATATACAAAAAAATGTGGACAAAATCAATGGGTTACTGCAAGTAATTATCAGTGCAATGTTATTCAGCAGGTGGATAAAGTGATAATGCCGTGTATTTATGGGTTAAAGCCAATGGGAAGTCCTAAAATTCTGTCTCATTGTTTTTGTCCATATAGTGAATATGAGTATACGGTCAAATATATGTGAATAAACTTGGAGAAAATGCTGCTCTTTACCTGTTTAACTTCTTGTGGTGGAAATACTGCTCCCCTGAGAGTTAGACTGTGCTGTCTCATTTGGAAAACTCAATCAAACTGGCAAGACAGAGCCAAAAATACCACCCCTGGTGCAGATATATGAAAGAAACTAACTTCGGCATTTTCGGGAAACATCTCTGCCAGCTGTCGTCACTTCCCCGTGTCAGGAGCTGAACACTGTCACAGAGAATGAGTACGGTGCATCATATTATCTACTTTGTAATTGAATTGTAGCAGGAGGTAGGTTGGTAATCAGTGTACAGCAGGTAGTTTTCGTTCCAGTGTTTGACAGTAATGTCCTCTAATGGGAAGCTTTGGCTCTAGTGTTGTTCCAGGCCACTAGGTTTCCCAGGATCCCCAGCTGCATGTGTGAATGCATGTGTGTGCATTCAAAACATTCAGCCCTGTTTGTTTTTTTTTTTTGTCTGCGAATGTGTGGCTTTCTGCACTCGAATTCCTCTCGTTAGCCCTGAAATTCCTTCTGTTTTTAACAAACCCGACCTTGACGACAGGCCTATGAAGAGCCCGAGTGACCGTCCACTTGTGCAGAATTATTGGCAATTGCCTCTAGTGATTTACAGCACGGACGCCCTTACTTGCGTGGCTTTTGGGAACCTTACTGTCCTTGCTGATCCAGAGCTTGAATCATTTCTCCATCATAATTTTCTCCCCCTCGCTTTGAATTGCTGGCACAGCGTCCCCTTCCCCTCCCCTTTCCTCCCCTCCCCTCCCACTCCTCTGCCTAAGAACCGAATAGCTTAGAGATAGAGGAAGGGTAATACAGAGAGACAAAGGCAGAGGGAAGGATGTGCACAACGGCAAAAAAAAGAGAGAAGAGATGGTCTGGTAGTTAACAGTGTGGGAAAAAATGAGAGACAAAAATAAGGTCAGAGTTGATGTATGCGAGCTGACACAGGGGCCCGTAAGGACGGCGCCTGCTGCTTGCTTTGTTACATATTCTTGCCATCTTATCATTTCACAGACGGCTGCCGCAGAAGCTGATGTGACAAGACTCTCTATCCATCTGGGCACGCTCTATTTTCACCAACGCTCATTTTTGCGGGGGCACCGGAGCACAACGCCCAAATGGTGTGTCGGTGTCTGTAGTGGACCGGCGAGGGTCTGAGTCACCGGCTTAGCGCACCCACACTGCCATGATACAGCACAGAATAACAGGCTGACAGGGCTGCCAGCGGAGGCAGCACGGATTGTGTGGCCCGTTCTTGGTGTGTGTGTGTGTGTGTTCTCGCTGTGTATTTTGTACCTGTGTGGGTGGGTGAGAGTGAGCAGAAAAAAATGTCTTATCCACACTCTTGTCCTATGTGCGCAGTCATGTCTGCAATGCAGCACTCTGGTATTTTTTTTTCAGGAGTCAGTATTGTTTATGTTGTGTGTCTCGACGCTTCCCAAGGCTGTTTGTTAGATGAGAGGATTACTGACACCGTGGGGAACAGAAGGATGATTTTCTGATTATATAGTGCTCTCTCTGGAGGAGACACCCCAGCCATAACAGGATCAGTTTTACATCTGCTCCCTGTCAAATGTTCCTCTGAAATAGGCTCGAACGGGAAGTAAGCATATGGATACAAGTCAATTTTCAAGTTTGATTGCCCAGGAGAATCACGGCGCTGTTTGAGAGACATAATCACCACTTTAAAGTCAGCATAGAAGTCATCACAGCTTCATACGCCGAGATGAACTGATGAAATGATAAGACACTTTGTCAGAATTAGACAGACAGGTCTCGAGGAGTGACGGATTCATCTTTAAAACTCCGATCTAAGTGTTATTGGCCATGAAAAGAAAAACAGGCCTAATTACCTACTGTATACGGAGCCAAACAGGCTGATTTACATACTGCTTTGAAGGGAGGTGTGCTAGTTTTTCTGTACAATGAGAGTTCCTCTGCTTTATATGCAGGTTAGGAGTTGGCTACAACGCTGCACCTTCAGGGACTGAATGGGACTGGGATAACATTCACTACAGATTGGGATTTTCTTGCTGATTTTGTTGATGTGCATCTTTGCTACGATATCAGCGAGTGTCAGGTGGTGTTACCTAGTCGAACAAGTTTTGGCCAATCATATCGAATGATTGAAGACGGTTACTGACAGAAGAATCTCATCTAGAGGACTGGACCTCTTTCAGATTATCATAGTGACAGTGACTTTAAAATGTAAGATCTAGCTTAGCATTTGTGAGTTAGCATTGACTGTATATGTGGCATCAGAACTTAACTCTCGGTCACAAGGGTCGGCTGTTTGATTCCAGTAAAAGTTGTTGGCTGATGTGCCCTTGAGCAAGGCACTTAACCCCCCATTTGCTCCCCGGGTGCCTGCTATGGCCAGCCCGCTGCTCCTAGTTTGCAGTGTGTGTTTTGTTCCTGCATGTTCTAGAGATGGGTTAAAAGCAGAGGTGGAATTTCAGTGTGTGGTAAAAAATGTACTATATACTGACAATAAAGGATCTTAATTTTACCAATAAAAAAAAATAAAAAAAAAACACTGAGGTTGCTCACTGAACATAAATCCAGTTCCAGAACAGGGTGAAGCTAACAAAAACAAAATAGGAAAAGCAGTTGATTTACAATGCTAACTAGCTTGAATTGTAATGTGTTCATCTTTGTCTCTTCATTTCATACATAAGCCTAATATTTTGGGTGGATATGAAACTGGTGTTCCCTTTTTATGTCATTTTTGTTTTTATTGCTTGTTGCCTTTTTCTGACCTGCTTGACAGCCCATGAACAGATTTGTTAATGGCATTAAACTAAAGCCTTTCAAAAAGGGAAACTAAAATAATCAAGCAAACCTGCTTTAACCCATAAAGACCTAAATATACACCGGTGACCTAAACCATCTACTGATTAAAACTGTTTAATACCTGTTGATCCACTAATCCTGTCAATACATGCAAATAATTGGTGTAAAATACAGTTTGTCATCTTTTCATGGTTATCAGATATGACCCATTTGGACGTTCAGAGGCTCCCTAGTTACCATGGAAACACCGTCATCTTCTACAACATTGATTCACCAGTAAAACCCATGGAGCTGGATCAATGACAGTGGACGGACACACTGGGTTTATGTTCAGTTAATGATAGATTTTTGTGAGAAAAAAAAACAAAACTCTTTTTCTGCAGTTTTCTCTTTTTCTGGTATAATAATAATCAACTTAAATCTGAGTTTTTATGAACATCTACATGGTCAGTAAATTAAATATGGGAATATATCTTATTTACACTGAAAAAATGCAAATTACAGAGAATAATATCTGAATAAATGGTGATAAGTCACTTAAGAAAGGTTAAATAAAGAGAAATATTCATTTGGGAATTGACACAAAAGTAGCACTGGGTCTTTATGGGTTAAAAAACAAAATTAAATACAATAATTGATGTAAATAAAAAGATGGGAAGTATGGCAGTATGTCCTTGGTTTTAACAGTTAGATGGAGGGGATTGTGGTCTATAATAACTAGCATCAACAAAGACGGAAGAAACAGCCTTCAGATAATAGGGATACTCAGCAGACTGACTACTTTGCGATTTGTCTTAATTGTTGCCATTAGAAAAATCTTTGCAGCAGTTTATTTTTTTTATTTCATTTCCAGGCAAGTCATTAAAAGCATGTGGTTGAACATGTTGCTTACATTGATTCCAGGTCAAGTTATTGATATCTGTTGCCGGTGCATGGGTGCAGACATTCGCTGCCTCCTAATCTGTGACAGTGTGCAAGTTCTGCTCCACCTGAGTGAATTCTGCCGAACAACTCTTGCCTACTCACAGCTGTGTGTGTGTTTATTTCCCCCAGTACCTCTTTCCCTATTTTGTTCCCTGCAAGGGTCCACCCTGGCAAAGTCAACCTTGTCCCCTTTCCCATCAGGCACCTCTCTGGGCTCCCGGTCCCCATCAACACTTAACCCGTGATTGGAGACAGCAGGCACCGCTCTCTCTGGAGGCCATGTCCAATCAGGGGAGCCCAATCTGATACCGAAAAGGGGAAAGCCGGCAAGATTGTGGCCAATGTTTATTTTTTGATAGGAAGAAAAAGATGTTTTTCCTTTCCTTTTTGTCTCCCCCCCAAATCACAAATGAGTATTTGCATATAAATGACAGGCCGGTGGCTGTCAAGAAAGAGAGGCAGTTTGGGAGGGAGAGACAAACGACAATATGAAGATGAAGTGTCATGAGACTAAAGTGCAGGCGAGACTGAGAGAGATAGAGCTGTTTTATCTTATTGTGAGGAACAGGGAGGAGGGTGGGAGGTAAATGTCACTGCAATCATGAAACAAGCTGGGCAGCTTGAGTAAACATGCAATGATATCAATCTTTAATATTTAATCGAAACATCTCTTTTAATTTCTGGAAATAGATGAAAATTATGCTAATGTATGCAGCATTGTTTTGGAAATGGGCTGTTTCCCTGTTCTTTATGAGAGATAAGATCTGGGTGGTACGGTGGCATAATGGTTAGCACTCACGCCTCCCACAGTACTGATGAAGATGTGGAGTTGGTCCCAGAGTGCCTTCAATGGCAGCTCGCTGCTCCTAATGGCTGTGCTGATGCTAATTACTAATGCTAATGCTAGGTACTCTGGTGTGTATTTGGATGGGTAAAATGCACAGACCGAATTTCCCTACGAAGCGAGTTAACCCTTTATAGGGCACTCAAAGAAAGGCTCTGAAATTCTAAATTTCAACCTTAGTGTGCTATTGGAGGACAAAAGAAGAATTTATACTTTTGGGAAATTTTTCCTTTTTTTTTTTATGTTGAAAATCAAGGTCAATTTAAGTTACCATATTTGGTTCCTTACCTGTAAGTGGCAAAAGAATAATAATACAAGAAGTAAATATAAAAAATACAAGAAAAACACATGTAAGGTGAAAAGAACATCACTTTTAGGGCATTACAACAACATAAGTGCTGATCCAGACACCTGCCCACATCCACATTATCCCTTTGAACATCATTCCTTACAATAGTACCATTACTTCATGGTGCCTAACAAAGCAGGTACACTCACTGTTCATGCAGAGGTGGACCTTCCAGACCCTGTAGACCACATTGGAGCTGAGATAGTTGCCTCATTGTCCTCACTGTCTTAAATGTCTGTAATGTATGTGGAAATTACAAAAAAATATTTACTTGCCCATTAAAGGGTTAAGCTTTAGCACCTGAGGAGATCAGGAGCTTGTAGGACTATCAGTCTATTACTAAGATATCATGGGCTTTAGTAGTATCATTTCTTTTCTTCTTCTTAGTGGTTTCGCATCTGAGAAGATCAGGAGATTGTAGGACCATCAGTCCATAGCTAAGATGTCATATTTATATGTGAAGGACTGTATATCCATGACGGAATAAACCTGAGATGAATACTGACAGGGTAGAGTTGGGTTAGTTTCAGCTGAAACGACATTTGTCATGATTACAAGTTGTGTCAAATTAGAACCATTAATCTGATTGTGATCATATCAGCGCAGTGAATCCAGTTTTGCATCAGTAACAAGCAAAATGACTACAGGATGAGCAGAAAGATATGGTTTTATTCTTGTATGTCATATGGATTGGAGTCGCTACACTCAGTCGTGGGCTTTAGTAGTCTCATTTCTTCTCTTTTGCTACACCTAGGGGTAAAATCCAGTACATCAGTTGGATCAGATGTTTGGCTTCATATCAGAAAACTTTACATCAGTCCTGTTTTTCTGTCTATCTAACCTTTCTACTCCTTTCTAGTGAGTACACATTTTATTACAGCAGGTGTTTTTACCTTTGAGAAACCTGAAGGACACCCGTTTACTTATATGTTTAACGATTCCTTCAACGTATTCCCGCTCTGCATTGACTCACTGTGTGTTTATAGAGCTTTGTTCAGTTCCAGGTGGTTGTGGCGTCTCATTTATATCACCATATGGTCCCATAACTGTGGTCATTTTAGCATTTGTTGTTCCTTATTGTTGCGGTGCCATTACAGCAGCAGTGTATGGCTTTTAATTATTTCCAAAATCGTAGGAGGCAAATCATTTTCTATTGAAGCGCAAGGTCTGGGTGTTGCTTATTGTTCCAGAAGGTTCTCCAGTGCATGTGGGCGTGTGTGAGTGTGTGTTTAGTGCGTACATGCATCTTCTCACATGCAGAGGGCCGTGGCTGATTGCTTTATTGGCTGATGACTCATTCTCTTTTTCAACCTGCTGGAGGTACTTCAATCATGCAGGTAATCTCGCCCCGCACGCCGGTAGCAGAGAGGTTACCTTTCCCACACATCAGAGCTATTTTCCTCTTAATTGAGACCCACTCTGCTGCGACAGCGTTTTCACAAGGTGGAAAATGGCAGGTCAAGATTTCGAGACATCTTCTCCCCCCCCCCCCCCCTCCTCCTCCTCCTCCTCCTCCATACTTTCTTCCCTCTGCAAAAGTGGCTGTGAAGTTGATAAGTTCCTTTAGGGACCCTGGAGCCGGGCCAGCAAAGACACTACACTTCTCGAGGGCAAGTAAAGGTTGATGTCGCGTCACCTCATAGATGGTGTGTGTGTAGATATGTGTACGTATGCTTGTGTGTTTATCCAATCAGGCCCGGCCTAATGTATGCACGCCTTTCTGATTGAATTACACTGGGGCTTTTATGGAGAAAAATGGTAGTGAACCATCTCCTTGAGTGCTTATGGGAGAAAAGACACTTTGTGGGAGTCTCAGTGGTGACCTGACTCAATCTGCATACGATTACCCCTCAGCAGACCTGTAACCCAATTTATGAGCTGATCACCTCCTTTTGCAGAGGGAGCACATGCTCGTTCGGAGGTGACAGTAAAACGTAGTAGGAACACGGTGACATAACATTTGTTGGGCTTTATTGTGGTGGCCTTTAAACCGCAGATGCATCATAGCTGTGTGTGGATGCGTGTTTACTAGTATGTCCGCTCCATCTCAGCCACATGGTTTATCCAGTCAGTTTGCATATCCTGATTTATTGTTTAATATGTTTTAGAACAACCTGCTCTGTGTGGCACATATGAACAAGTTAAATTTTTATATGCAAAATGTTTTCGACCATATAAAAGCCTATGCGTACAGAGTGATATTTTTCTGGCAGGGTGGTAGAAAGGAAAAAAAAAACAGCACTATTTCTGTCTGATAAATACTGTTTCTATAATTATTGGGACGTGGACATGCATGATAAACACGTTGCTATTTATTATTTATAATTTTCACATGCCATACACTCAGATTCAATTTGTTAACATTGGATGTGAGGCTAGAACATGACTTTTAATTACCATATTTCTACTCTTATTGATTGATATTTCTCATGATGTTCACTTTAATAATGCTGCCAGCTGGAAGAGTACCTTGATCAGGGGGTTCATTACTATAGACTAATATCATGGGGAATCATTTTCATCCTATTCCTGTCATGACAGATGTTGCACATTGTATTTATACACAAGAAAATGAAGAAAAAAATATAAACTGTACTGTTTTAAACGTATTTGTGGCTAGTTGAGTACAGATTTCTGAAATTATAAGGCGTACAATTACCAGGCAGAGCACAGGTGTCAAACATACAGCCCATGGGCCAAAACCGGCCCGCCAAAGGGTCCAATCCAGCCCATGTGAAATTTGTAAAATGCAAAAATGACACTGAAGATATTAACGAGGGTATCGAGGCAAGGGTGTCGAAATCTGTTTAGTTCAGGTTCCACATTCATGTCATAATAACCTCTGAATAATCCCAACCCCAAATTTTTTTTTCTTTATTTTAGTGTAAAAAATGTCAAATTACATGAAAATATTCACTTTTACAAAGTATCTTTATGCAAAAAAATGTGAATAACCTGAACAAACATGAACAACCTGAAATGTCAAAGGAAAATTAAGTGTAATTTTAACAATGTTCTCCCTGTTACTAAATGTTTTGGGCCTTTTGTAGATCTGATCTGTAATGCACGTGTATTAATGATAAGTTGACATAGTTAAAATTGCACTTATTTTTCTTAAGAAATTTCAGTTTTTTCAGGTTAGTCACATCTTTTTTGTTTGGATAGCTTGTAAATGAGGGAATTTTTGCACTTTTGTCATTATTTGTAGGCTATGACGCTATCATTTTTCTAGTCTGGCCCACTTGAGATCAGATTGGGCTGAATGTTGCCCCTGAAAGAAAATGAGTTTGACACCCCTGGAATAGAGGAACTATGGTGTCACTCATTGGTTTCTGGATCACTTATAGGATGAGTTGGTGATCAATGAACTTAATTACACATTCTGTAACAACATAATTTGAATTTGTAACTACAGTGGAGCTGTCTGTGAGGAAAAAGTGTGTTTCCATCTGTCAATCATAGCCCATCATAGCTGACATTAGTATTTTTTGGGAAGACACTCAGCGGAATCCTGTAGGACTCACATCGGCGCCACCCCCCAGTGGTCGTTACTGGTATTACAATAATCGGATACTTCCACAGTGGCTTCATATCAAGTAGAAACCTCCAAATCATTGTTAATGCCATCAGTTTTGACAAGATCTTCAGGTTGTTTAACCCTTAGGGGTCTGAGCTTATTTTGGCCGTTTTTGAGTACTTTTGATTTTGCCTTTATATATTATATAAAGAAATGTTTGCTATACCCACGTTTGGTGTCTTTTTTTTTCAGCACAACTTCATCTATCTCATCTGTCTATTATGTTTTTCACTTTAACCTACTATATCGACACAAAAGGCCAAAAAACACGCAAAAAGTATAAAATATGATTTGAAAAATGTATATAATTTATTGCAAAAATAACACAAAGATGTTTATCAAACCTTTTCAAAGACTTTAAAAGTGAATATTGGTTCCAAATACTAGGTGTATAAAATTAAAATTGTAATAAATTAAAACTATACTCAAATATTTGACATAAAAGCATATCTTTACATAGGCATTTTCTCCAGTTATGAAGCCAACATTTACACTGTGTTTCTATGGAAGTCAGACAGTTAGTGTTCTGGCTGCCATTGTATGATTGGTGATAAAAGAAAAAAAAAACAAAAAAAAACTCACCAGTCACAGTCAGTGTCCAGTCGGTGTCTGGCTGTTGCTCCCACAAATGGGCTTTTCTGTCTCTGTTGTGATCATTTTGGAGCTCTGGACACATAGTTACAGCCAGAACAATTGGTTACCTGAAAAGGCATGCCAGGGACACCACCAGTGTTTACCTAAAATTTCAGAGACTTTCAGTTCCAGAAAGTGCACATAGTGGAGGCACAACAATGACAACTGAAGAAGATGCTGATCCACAGAAGAATGCTGAAAGAAAACAGGTCTTAAATAAATGCAATGTATTAGAATTCATATTTAATTCAGAAAAAAAAAAATAGACGTCTTGAGGCCAAGTTCTAGAGTGAAGACTTAAGGTCAAATGAAACAACAAACTGTTTGAGTGCTGAAAGTATGAATAATAGTGTATGCTTTGAAAGTATAATTAGCTTTCAGAGGATTGTATCTATGAAATGATCCTCTGACTTAACCTTAGCTTTAATGCATTGTATTTTAATTTCAAAGTCTATTCGGGCCTTTATTTGCATTTCAACCTTGGATAATGAAACCATATGCATAATGTGGTTGTGTTACAGAAAAATACATACATGTGGCATCTCTTTAGCATTGGAATCTGGCTTAAAAAATACTGATATGAAATTCAGTTCTCATTTTCTATTGGATATAAACATAAAAAAGAGAGTGGGAGCTTTTTTTTATGTATGAGGTCCCAGTCTTTTACACTTTAGTACAAATGAGACAACATGACAAACATAAAAACAAGGCAGGCCTGACAAATGGCCCTGTCTTTGTTTAATGGCGTGGTGAAATCGGAGACCTTATTTTGATATGGTGTCACTGAACATGGCTCTATTAAAGCCTGATTTCCATGTAGAGTGTCATGCAAACATTTGTTCTGTGATCATTTTGGTAAAACATGACAGCTGACGGTTAGTTTCCAGCCGACAAACGGGATTGTCGGGACCCCGGACACACTCGGGCTACAGAATCGCCGCTTTTATTTATGGACCGTGCGAAGTGGAGTTGTAAATGCTGAATTCGCTTGATGGAACCAGTTAGTGAAGAGCTGCTGGAGTTGTCATTATCACTCAGCAGATTGGCCAATTCCCCTTCCAATTGTGATTGAGCAGAATGGAAATCTGGTGAACAGGGAAATGTTAATCGAGTTCAATTAGGCTTTGTACCATGTTTGTTTCGTGCCAACTGATTAAGCAGAATCCCCACCCTCACTTACTGAAATGAACGATAACCCTCTGTCGAAACTCTAAAACGGGGAATTTGAGGATAGGTGGAAGATAGTGCATATTGGCGCTGGCGAGCTCCTCGTGGCGGTAGTGGAGATAATACAGCGAGCCCTTTGAAACAGTTGGGCTTTATTTACCCTTAAAGGAAAATTAATTTAGCTTATTTGATGCTTTTATTTTTTTCTCAAACTTCTCAGCGACACTGGGGATATTTTCCAAAGCATGTGCAGTAATTGAATGCCTTAGGGTGCTTTAAAAAGCATCTTTTTATCTGACAGTAATTTTACTGTTGAAAAGACCCGCTGTTACATGTTCTATACTGTATGTTTTCAGAACTCAACCATTTCACTGCTTTTTTTTTTTTTTTATCTCATTTGTCCTTTTATCAGATGCATACTAATCTGTATGTAATTTAATTATTTTGTTCAAAGAATGTAATATCCACATTTAAAATAGTCTTATTTTATGTCCCACCCATCCATGGAGATTCATTTGTGCAGTTTGTCATGATCTAATCTCCTGTTCCTCTGCAGTACATTTGTCTTTTTATACACATCGGCAGTATCAGAACTATTTTGCAAAACAGTTTACTCTCTTCTCACCTATTGTGCGAGGTGTTATTTTCTGTGGTAAGAGGGGGAAAATGTTCAGCTGTAGAAATTGAGTGGACTGGGTATTTATTTGCAGCGCTGATGGGAAAGGCACTCTGACAGAGCCTGGCAGTCGGATGTTTGGCAGTGAAGTATTTACTTAGTTTTTTCCTGCACCGAATTTGACTCCAACAGCCACACTGTAGACACTTGTGAGTAAATGTGTCCTTTTCTTTTCTGCCGGGGTACTCGAAATATGTTATTGATGGGTACTGTGGAGCCCATTGAACTGGAGGGTATGTTGCAACATTAATTACCCCGCCCCTCGAAGGGGAGGCAGGGGGTATTGTTTATGGTTCGGTTTGTTTCTTTGTTTATTTCTTTGCTAACACTGCTCAGCAAAAGTATTGCTTGAATTCATACCAAATTGGGTTTCTAGATTGCCAGTGAACCAGAATAGATGTTATTACATTTTGGGAAAAGTAGGTCAAAGTTCATGTTTTTTTTTAAATTTTTTAAAATCTTTTTTCTTCTCCCATTTACTTATAATGGGTGAAATTTCACGTCTATAAAAACATCCATTTTGTTTCAAAGTACTTCAGACTTGCCACATATATAGAGGCAATTGATATGCTGACATCAGCACATGCATAGACATGATGACATCAGCTGGATCAATGCCAAAATAAGCTACAATACGTGCCAGGGGTGGGGTTTGTCGTGCACCACTTGTTCTAAGTATTTCCTGACTTAAGTAATGGGGGTTACAGTTACACACACAGTAGCATAGGCCTATGTCATTTCTTTTGTAACAAACATATAGTAGATGATATCCCAAATTGGTGTGGGATCTTGGGAATTATGTTTACCACTATTGTCCGATCTGATGAGAAATGATATTTACAGATTAAAGTTTTACGTTACATTCAATGATGACAACATTTAATTCTCATAAAACAAGTTAGCCTATGTGAGTTAATGTTGTATGACGCCGTTGGTAGGACACCAAATGAAACCATCAATTACCTTGAATAAAATTGCATTTTTCTTTGAATTTTGACATTTTTGTGAATATTTGATGTATTGTACATACTCGTGGCCTTGTTTTCATCATATGTTGCATATTTTAACAATGAAGGCGACATATTTTAACAAATCAGATTTTTTTTTTTTTTTTTTTTTTCAATTATTAAACTCTAATAATAACATCAATCTTTTAGATTCATCAGTAAGATGTTGGGATTTCTTTGTATTTGTTATGCACTAATTATTTGATCACCCTCCTAAGACAGTTCACCAGTTTTATCATAATGATCTGGCACTATAGCACTATTCCTAAATGATGGTATCCATGGCACCGACAGGACAGGGATATAGATAGCAGCAGCTCAGTGCATTTAAAGGGCAAGCACCTCGGCTCCAGCAGTAATTCTTGCTACTTTGTTTTATGTAGAACCTCTGATAAGTGATTTCGTGGTCCATCTAGAAAATGTTCCTTCATTACTTGGATCTCTGGTGGAATTGAAGGCTTTGATTGACAGGTGTGTGTGACAGCTCACTTGCCTTCTGAGTCAGACTTTCAGTGTTTCGGTTAATTTAATAACACATTTTTCCTGACAGGCAGCTCCACTTTAGTTATGGTTAATAGGTTCCACTAACAAAATTACAATGCTTGATGAATTTTATAATTGTTTTGACATTTTACCAAGCCATTAAGCTAGCATTTAGCATTAGCTCACCCATGATGTCCAGCTTCAAAATGACAGTTCAGTAACTTATTGGTGACGTTTGTAAAGTGACAAACACTGAGGCCTGAAAACCCTAACACACATGGTACAGAGAAGGATCTATCAAACTTAACACACACCATCTGGGGGATTGTGAAACCCGCATTAACTTGCTTAAATAGGTTCAATTTGTCTGCTTTAATCTAAAAATACTTAAGGACATGTGAGAAAATAAACGTGTCAGACAACAATACCAGGTAACAAGTAACTTCAATCTGAACTTCCAATGCAGTACAGAGCTGTCTGTAGAGTTTTGTGCAGTAGAAGTACAAAACTTGGCTTTTATCACCACTGAGTGAGTTTTTTCTTTAATGCACTTGCAGTACATTTAAACCCAAAAAGCGATTCAGGATCCTTTATAAATAACATATTGCGGTGCCATATTTTATGTGCGTGTAACGCATATGCACACGTGAGACACTTATCTCCAACAAGCTGTTCATGCATACTTTTGCCTGCTAATCTTGTTCTGTGTTGGAGCCTCTGCCTGTTTGAATAACCTTTTACACTCCTCGGCTGTTTTTATTAGTTCTGAGAGTAAAACACTTCAGAGTCTCAATTAGGACACATGATTAGAAGTGAAACCATTTCGGCTGCGGTTGTCTTACCTTAAGCCTTCAAGTTATTATCGTCCACAAACTAATTAGCAAGTTCTTGATAAGCGAGGGTAGACCCTTTGTTGCCATAGCAACAGTCTGACTTAATCACAATGAAAGGATTGTGCTGTTGGGTAGCTCGCAGAGCACACGGCTGCTTTCCCCAGCCTTTTCTATTTGCTTAATTTTGTTTCTAGTTGGAACATTTGAGCTTGTTTTTCTTCGCCTGCTTCTGGCTACATCTACTTAATTGAGGAAATCAAAAGAGGTTTTGGAGGGTCATGTGAAGTGTTGCGTCTGAAAACTGTCTTCTTTGTCTCGTTGAATTAAGATGGAGAGTCATCGTTGCTGATTGAGAATGGGGTTGGATTTGGAAAGACGCTGCAGATTTGGGCTCTGCTGCCAGGTTTAGCTGCAGGTGAAATGAGCTCTCACACCTGCCTAATAGTGACATTACATGACTAATGGCACATTCAGCGCATTTAAAGGAGACATTCACCCTCATGTGTTCTTGCACACTATATTACATATTATAAATCAAACAATGCAGTTCCTTAATCCAGTGGTTCCCAACCTTTTTTGGCTTGTGACCCCATTTTAACATCACACATTTCTGCCAACCCGACATTCTTTTTGCTACAATTAATTTGTTTTTGATTATGTAATAGTTTGCTCTACTATGTTGCAAATAAACATTAATTTTAGATGACATTTAGTCTATATAATGTATATTATTATGGACAGAGGCAGAAAAGCCAGGTGTAGATTACTGCACAAAGTGAGAATTTTATTTTACTTGGTCAGGATATGTACAGTCAGTCCAGCTTAGATTTACAAGGCTGACAATTAATACTGAACAAACAAGAACTCAAACTATGAATTATGAAAGAGCTGCAGCGTCTTAAACCAGCCACAGTGAACATTTGGAAGATAAATAGTACCACAGTGATTCAGTTTCAGCTTTACAGTTTGTCATGTCTTTTATGTACAGGGTTATTTTTTTTAAAAAATTAAACGACTTCATGACGCATTGCCTCAAGCATCGTCATGGAATGAGTCAGTGACCATTTAAAGAGGAGTTTTCTAAGTTTTGAATGGCTGCTTCGATGACCTCAAACATCGAATAACGACAGCAATCAGCTCAGTGGAATGTGATATTCTGATACATGTTTGGGAGGAATTCTCTTATTGCATTGATGTTGTTCGTACTGCAGGTGGTGGCCTCATTGAACACTTGTAAGACAGGAAATAAAAGTTGATTGTGAGTAGAATACTTGTGACTTGGCTGGAGTTTTCTATTGCTTTTCCTTATTAAAATATTGCGTAACGAAATTCATTCTTTTTGAATAACCCTGTATTGTTATTGTCTCTCTCAACTCACCATATATTTTTTATTTGTAAGTTGTTGTTTTTTTTTTTTTTTTATTAATCAATTACTAGAAATTTCAGGTGACCCCATTTGAATTCCAGGTGACCCCACTGTTGAAAAACACTGCCTTAATATAACACTATATTCTGTAGTTTAAGACTTAATGTCCCTCTCTTAACAGATGGACTGTATTCTACTTTTTGACTGTAAAGGAGTGACACTAAAAAGTTTTACTGTTAAAGTTTTGAAGGATCCATTGCTATTAAATCCCATTGCAGCCACTATAGAAATATCTCAGTGTGACATGATGCTGTCCTCATTTTTCATGGTTCAGGTGATTTGGAGTGTGCTTTTTTTTTTTTTTTAAACATTTTTCTTCACTACTAAAGCGTCCATCAGCGCGGCTACAGCTCTTAGCAGGTCACTCACAGCACCACACAATACACAATACACTAACATAAATCAGCACAGTTAAATCAATTCCACTCCATTTACACCCCCCCACCCCCACCCCCCCGGTTACCCCTACGACCACATGCACCGCACCTCACTGATTGGCGTCAGATTTGCTTCTTTGGTAAATAAAACATTTATAGAGGCTCAATTAGTGAAGCCTGTTGAGTCCAGAGCAGCTGGGCTCACCAGCTGTTTTAAAAAGAAGAGCGATGTGACAAGGTGAGGCAACAGGAGAGGCGATGTCAGGAACAGGAAGTGAAAAAATCGATAGCAGGGAGTTGCTTTTCGTTTGAGGATCCGACGTGTTTGTCTTTTGACAGAGTTTGAAGAATAGGAAATAATGTTGGAGATCAGTTTATAAAATGCAGCCTTAACGCGTAAAGACCCAAACAGCCACTGATCTAAAATGTTTAATAACTTCTGAACCGCTAAACTTATCAGAACATGTAAATAACTGGTATAAAATACAGCTTTTCATCTTTTCATGGTCATCAGATATGACTCATTTGGACATTCAGAGGCTCTGTGGTTACCGTGGAAACACCGTCATCTTCACCAGTAAAACCCATGGGGTTGGATCAATAACAGTTGATGGACATACTTGTGTTATGTTTAGTTAATGATATATTTTGATAAAAACAAAGTCACTTTTCCTTCAGTTTTCTCTGTTTCTGATATAATAACCCTCAACTTTAATCTGAGCTTTTATGAACATCTACATGATCAGTAAATTAAATACAGGGAAGTGCCTGATGTTCGCTGAAAAACCACAAAATACAGAGGGTAATGTCATAAATAATTGTGTTAAATCACTTGAGAAAAGTTAAATATAAACAAAAAGTGCCACTAAAGAAACACTGGGTCTTTATGGGTTAATACAGTATTAGTATGTATGAAGTGCATATGATGATTCATTCATATTTTTTTATGAATTTGAGATATTGTGGTGATAGAAAGTAACAGTGAGGTAAAATATCATCATACTAGTAGGTACAAGTTGTAATATTAACTGTGATGATGGTTGATGCAAATACTGTAGCTGCAGGGTGTTTTGGTAAGAATACTTACATAGAATTTACCTGAGTATTTATTATTTTTCTCCCAATTTTTATTATTATTATTATTATTATTATTATTATTATTATTATTATTATTATTATTAGCCTCAATATAATTTATTTTGTTTTTATTTTACATCACTCTGCCTTGTCAAGACTGATTTTAACCTAAATATCATCTTCACCAATAAAACCCTTGGAGTTGGATCCATGACAGTGGATGGAGACACTGGGTTTATGTTCAGTTAATGATATATTTTGCTAAGAAAAAAAAAAAAAATCACTTTTTCTAAAGTTTTCTCTGTTTCTGATATAATAACCCTCAACTTTAATCTGAGCTTTTATGAACATCTACATGATCAGTAAATTAAATGCAGGAAAATACCTGATGTTCACTGAAAAACCACAAAATACAGAGGGTAATGTCATAATGAATTGTGTTAAATCACTTAAGAAAAGTTAAATATAGAGGAAAACTGTCACAGAAGTAACACGGGGTCTTTATGGGTTAATTCAAATTAAATAAAAATTCAAATTAAATTAAGTCAACCTTAATCAAATCTAATTAAATTCATTGCACTTTAGTACTTTTCTTGGGATTAATGACCAGTGATGGGTGCAAAAGTAATTGACCTTGCTTTTATTGTTTTTTTTTTAGTTCTTTTTTTTTTTTTACTTCAAATTTTGAGACAAATAAATAAATAAACTGTAAAATAACTCCAAATAGCTCTTTTTCTTCATCCAAATTGCTCTCAGCTTGGTGAAACTGCCTCCAGCTCACCTGATCTTTCCAGATGAACCATTAAATATCATTAAAATCCACCTAATGTGTTGCTCTCTGTGTGCGGTTACTAACTAAGCAGTGTGATTTTTTTTTTTTTTTTTTTTTTTTTTTTTTTTAACCAGCATCCACTGACAGGGAAGGAATACGTGTAAATGTAAAATTTGGTGTTCCCTATGAATCTCACACTCCAGAAAATGCAAAATAAATCTGAGAACCAAAGCGTCCTTTGGCTTGCTGTGCATGAATAATGCAGTTATTATTCATTCTCAGTTACTTTTTGACTGCCAGTCGGTTGGCTTTATTAAATGTCTTAACAGGAAGACCCCTGTTGCTCTGCCTTGGCGTGTGCAGTAGTGCAATATGAGATGAGCCACTTTTTTCCATTTATATGAGTGAAAACAGCATTGGAGACTTGAGGATGGTGAAATAGCCGGAGGGAATGAATACCGACTCACAGCAGGTTCTAATTTTCTCAGGTCAGATACGTACACGCCATGGCTGTCATTTAAACAGTTATTGATGTGGACTTATATCCACTATATCACCAGTAGAATCCATTTACGTATGAGATTAGAACGCATGAGTCAAACACGACTGCCGTTCCGTTTTGTAGGTGAACGCAGGGGCAGATGGAGCATAAACATGACTGAATGCAACATTTAATATGTGGAACTATCTGATGTTAATGAAACATTTGACACATAATGGAGACGCTTTTGTTGTTTTATCGCAGCTAAATTTGCTGTGAGTTTATCGAGACCCTCGCAGAGCCATATGTTAGGTGTGAATATGTGCTAATTGTCCTCATTTGATCTGCTTACGCTGGTGTCAACAATAAAAGCAGGCGATCAGCGCTGCTTGGAGAATATGAGCGTCTTGATTCATTTTGATGTGGAAACAAAAGCATATGAGCACGTAGATGTACTTTAGTTTTTTTTCATCATTAATGTTGCTTTTTAGTTTAGTTTGACATGCAAATGCAGCTTTACTTTTAGTTTTTTTATGTGGAGGAGTTGCTTAGTTTAGTTGGATTTGTTTAATTTAGTGATAAAATGTAAGGTATGTGGAAATATTTGATACAGGACAGAGGATGGATTAGAAAATGTACAAAACTATTGTCATATTGTCTTTCACTTGCACACTTATCAACCTAATAACACCTACTGCACACTTGCTACTTTTATTATTATTATCACTATTTTTCTTTTTGTCTTTTTTAGTCACTTTAACAGATTATAGGGTCAATAAAGTATATCTTATCTTATCGATGGTAAATGCAGTCTAAGGTGATTTCCCCTTCAGTTACACTTCTTTTTTTTTTTTGTTGCATTACTACTATTTATTAGATTAGATTAGATTAGATTAGATTAGATAGAACTTCATTAATCATCTGGGCAAAACCCTCAGGAAAATGAAGTTCCAAAAGCAGCAAAACACTGAATATACACACAAGAAATGCCACCAAAAAAAAAAAAAAAAAAAAAAAAAAAAAAAAAAAAAAAAAAAAAAGCAAAACAGTAATTATAACAAAAAAACAGTAGTGAAAAATTACAATTGCACATTGGAAAATACTAGTAGAAACAAGTGACAAATTTGTAATAATGATAATAATAAGTATCTTATTATGTTATAATATTAGTATGCACAATATGTACATATATAGTTTAATAATCACAGAGTAAAATTACCAGTAAAATCAAGTGGCAAAGTAGTAAATAATAATAATAATAATTACCTTGTTTCTAATCGCACACTCGTATCACAACTGTTTTCTAATACCTACTGTTTAATTGTCCTTTTTCTGCTTTTTTTCAGTGGAAGGCTGCACAGACTGGTCAGTGGACCTCGAGAAATACCAGGCACTGCTGGGGGAACCTGTACGGATTAGATGTGCTTTATTCTATGGATATATACGGGCCAATTACACCCTTGCACAGAGCGCGGGACTTAGCCTTATGTGGTACAAAAGCGCAGGCCACGGAGACTTCGAAGAGCCCATCAGTTTCGACGGAACGAGGATGAGCAAGGAGGAGGACGCCATATGGTTCCGGCCGGCGGAGCTGGAGGACGTGGGCTACTATTCCTGTGTGTTAAGGTGAGAGGTTTTATGTAAGCTAGCATGACGCCCACAGCTCCTATTCTGTTGTCAGATGAACAGCGGGTTCATTTGTCTGTGGGAAACTGGGGAAGCATTTTGGATGTAGGGAAAGATTGGGAACCTGCTGTCTTAAAGCACCCCCCTGTTTGTTATCAATGAAGTCCCCCATCTTCAGCCCAAAGACCACTGGTACCAGGTCCACAGAGCGCTCTAACAGTATGAGGTCCCTTTATATGTTAAACTATTTCTTCATTCTCCTCTGGGGTATAGTAAGCTATTAGGAGCTATTGGTAAATCCATAACTCTTCGGCCCTCACATGACCCGCTTCCTGACAAAGACTGAGGCCTGAGATGAAAGGAGGGAAAAAAAAACTCAGTGGACTCCGACTATCTTCAGTTTCCACTCACCTGATGGAGGATGAAGACTGTTGTTTGATTTATGAGGTCTATAATGCGGTGAATCTTCCTAGCTCGCAGACGTTTTCATTAGCATGGAGGTTGTCAGAAAGAAAAGTCATGACGTTTTTTTCACAAGACATTGGTGGACTTTAGCATATCTTTAACCCTTTAACAACGGCAGTCTCACCGGCGCTACATTTTGCACTTAACAGCATTCAAATTACTGTAACTTCTGAACTGTTTGTGCTATCCACAAAACTCAAACGGCATCGGAAAGCTGCAATCCTGAGCTTCCCAACACTATGTAACAGTTTACGGCAGCAGTGTTCAACTCTATTACAAGTAGAAAGGAACTGTTGCAGAGACTTCCACACAGGATAAAAAAACCCTCTGGAAATAACAGAAAATATTATTATTTATTACAACCTTTATTTAACCATGAAAAAAGCACGTTGAGATTAAAAATCAATTTTCCAAGAGTGTCCTGGACAAGACAGGTTACACCAAATAGAAATCACAGCCATACATCCACACTAAAAATATACATACAACACAATAAGGTTGAATCCCTATTCACCCCGTGGCCCCTCCCCCTTAACCCTACTCCTCAGTTTTGCGCGCACACGTGAAAGGGTAGTTTTGTTCCAATTCTTGATTAGACAGAGGGGAAGGGCTAAGGCGGAGGGCTGTATATCCCTCGAAATGGAGATTTTCCAGGACCACACTATGAACTGAGGGGTAGGAGAAATTTCCCATAATTCTGTTTGAATCATTGGTAAGATGGAGGTAAACAGATCCAAAAAGTGCAGCAGTGTGATGAAAGAAACACACAAATGTACGCATTTCCCTCGTAAACCACTTAACCATTTGATCGACCGTTAAATGCCATTTCAGTGTGTTAGAGATCGCATTTCTGTGGTTTATAGTTGATAGACACAAAAAGATGACTGAACCCCATACAACAGGGACAGTTACAGCTACTGATGGCATGGTGAATACTTTCGGAAACAGAGTTTTCACAGCTGCATCGATGACCGCTGATGGCGTAACATGTCGTGAAGGGTTGTCTCATTTCATAGGGGAATGTTTCAAACCCTACCCCTTGCAGCTCGATTTCAAGGGGTAGTGTCAAGTGCAAGGGAAGGGCCAAGGGGTAGGGGTAAGGGGGAGGGCTCAGGGGTGAATTTGGATTGGGCCTAAAAGTCAGTTCTAAAACCACAATTAAAACACTCAAATAAGAACATACGTATAAAACACAACCATTATTTTAAAAGTAACACAACAATGTTCTTTAAAAGCATCTCAAGGCAGAACCTGATTCAGTCGATTAGAAAAACATCTACATCCAGATTTATCCTTTTCCCATTCATTTAAAATGACTAAATGAAATAATACAATAATATGGATACTGAATGTTCAAGACAAAAAAGAATGTTTGAGCAGGTGTAAAATAGTTGAAAGTTTATTTCTGCAATGTCAAAAAGTTTATTTACGGACATTTACGGTTGTTTCTGATACTACATATGTAAAAAACTTAGTCAGTTTTTTCTTTTTTACTAAAACACACTGTTTTAAGCATTTATTATTCATAATAATGATAATTAATGGCCAGATATTGAAAGTTAATTTCTTCCTGAAAACAAAGGTGCAAAAGAATTGGCAAAAAAAACATTTTCTGACACTTTCAGTACAAAGAAAACATGAAGACGCCTAAGTGGCCTGTTATAATGGCTGTCTGAAAAGTTAAAAATAACCGTATAATGTTGTAATGTTGTTCAGAAAAATCCACAGGAACATTTACATGTCAACCTAAGCACAAATGACTTGTGGCAATTGTTCCACCAGCAAAAAGACTGAATAATGTGCTCTTGAGCAGTTGCATTCAGCACAGGTTGCATTGTGTTTCACAAGCTCAACGCTAAGAGATTTTGTCCATTAGTATTCACTGCCATTAGCGCGCTCCCCTTTGCTGTGGCGGCCGCCGTGAATAGAAACAGCCAGCCCCAATCCAGCAATTCTCTATTCAGTGACGTTGGCAGCATTTTTTGGAGGTAGACAATCAGTCAGCTCAGAGTTATTGTGTAATCACGCAGAAAGTAGAGCCATGAGATTCGATTTGGACGAGTCGTGTTGCTTTGTCGCCAGTCGCCATCATTCAGAACCAAATTAAGGGGTAACACTTATTTGCCCATCATGAAGAAATAACAATAGTTCTGAATACAGAGCACTTTTCCAGCACACAGGCTTTTTCTCTGCAGGGATTTCTTTGGATTGTTGTTGATGGTTGCTTTCTGCAGGTTTTACATTGTTGTGTCTGGACCGGGATGCTCGATTTTTAACTGTAATGTCGACATGTTTTTCATTTGGCTATTTGCAGCAGTGACCTTTAATTTCAATGACAGCCCCTCGTTGTCAGTGTTAGTCAAAGCATCTGTCAACAGCGTGTGTTCGGTTAACTCTGTTACTGTGTCCACAGGGTTAGATGAGGTGGTCCCCTGGTGTTGACCACCGATGGGTTAAATACAAACGGGGAGAATAGATGGATAACTTAATCTTTTAATCTGTTGTTGCTGAGAGTGTTCAGATCCACTGAATACAATGCTTTTACAGCTGCTTAAACATAACATGGCAGCTAATTATATTTATTATGGAGAGAGATTTTGATTACATGCAGATGAAATAGGAAAGGGTCCAGTCAGGCCCGTGGGATGAATTTTTGAAATGCAAAATTTACGCTGAAGACAATAACAATCAGTGGTGTTAAAATCTCTTTAGTTCAGGTTCCACATACAGACCAATATGATCTAAAGTGGGTCAGGCCAGTAAAATCCCATCATAGTAACCTATAAATAATGACAACTACAAACCTTTCCCTGTGTTTTAGTGTAAAAAGTCCATAAAAATGTTTTGCATTTAGAAACTATCCTTTCACACAAAATGTCATTAACCCAAACAAATATGAACAAGAGAAGAAAGTGCATTTTTACCAATATTCTGCCTGTTACAAGATATTTTGTGTATTTGTAGATTCACTGGGATCTGTAAGTTGTAATGCATATGTGTCATGATCAACTGAGGTATTTTTCTTAAGAAATTTCATGTTGTTCCTATTGTTCACATTTTTAAGGAAACTTTATAAACACTTTTTCATAATGTAATTTTGCTTTTTCCACTGTTATTATTTTACTGGTCCAGCCCACTTCAGATCATATCAGGTTGAATGTGACCTTTTGTAGGGCCGCATTATGTAATAACAGTGCAATATGTAATAATGTAATAATTTTTCACCTCATTATGTAATAACCCCACATTTTTATTTATTTTTTTTTTTTTTTTGATAATTTATTTTTTATTGGCATTCAGTATCAGATATTCACATTCAGTACATCACATGTGCATATATCATACATCGGCTGTCTGCTTGAAATGCCAGAATAATATTTTTGTTTTATGTTAAATAACCAAATAAAAGAAAGAAAAAAAGAGGAAAAAAAAAAAAACTATGTACAAGTAGGGAGTGATCTTTTCCATTCAGTACGATCACTGATTTGTGAAAACAAAATCAGGCCTATAGGGTGTGACATAGTTGACCCAGTTTTCCCAGTACGAAGCAAATTTCTCCAATTTGTGATTAACAAATGCTGTTATCTTTTCTATTTTATAAAAATCCATTGTAATTTCCATCCATTTAGAGTTGGGCTCTCCTGTAATAGCCAATAGCACCGCATTTTGTAATAAAATTCTTGAATGCATTTTGTAATAAACTTTGCCGCATTTTGTAATCACTTATTACCTATTGCAACAGTTATTACAAAATGCGGGTGTAGCACTTTTTTTTTTTAAAGGAAATGTAATAATTTAGTGCATTATGTAATAAATTGATGCCTTGACTGGAAAAACCATCATACCAGCAGAACATTAAGCATTCCAGCTTAATTAGAATGCATTCAAAAACACTAGCTGGATGTTTCATTGGTCAAACCTAAATCAAATGTAACTGTATTCATTATAATAGAGAATGTGTAAGTATTACTGACAAGAAACTTACTGGTGCACTGAAATTTGGAAGGCACAAGATGTAATAAGTTATTAAAAAATCCAGCAAAGTTTAGTACAAAATGCTTCAGAATTTTATTACAAAATGTGGCTTTATTACATAATGAGGTGAAAAATTATTACATTATTACTTATTGCACCACTATTACATAATGCGGCACTACACCCCTGAACTAAAATGAGTTTGACACCCCTGATTTACAGTAATTAAATGTAATTCAAGGTAAAGACAGATTTAGCGGCGACTCATTTGTGATGTCTGAACAAGAAAAGGCGTCACAGTGCAGATGATCTGGATGTTGTATTAGAGCAGAGAGAACCACATTAACACGAGATCTAATAAAAATATAATCAAGTAGAAGAAAACGGAACAAAATCATCTAGAATCTGGTGCGTGTGACACAAACTGGAGAAAACTCGACAAACACCTGAGGTCATAACTTGTCTGTATTGTGTAAGAAATAAGAACATTGTGATTCAGAGTGCGCATCATGTTTTATCTGAAGGACCTTATAGTCTGATCGCCCAGACCTAGTGTCAACACCAATGATTTATTCTTATTTCAGACCATCTGGGTGGTGAAGAAGCTCCTGGTGTCCTTCCTTTTTTTGGTGGTGACACTCCAATACATGCACGGCACTCTAATGAGCTTTGCAAAACATAGTACAAAATAAAAAATTCCACAAATATATGCACTGACATTTGTGTTCTTATGCAAACACACGCTTCAGCCTGTAAAAATATGAACCACTTGAAGTGCCACAATATTGTCACCAGCCTTCATATGGCTTTCTAGTGTTTTCCAGTGTGTTTGTGACCTTGAAAGTGACACACAAAGCAAAAAAGCAAAGAAAAAGACCAGTGTGTGTAGTGAAACTGTGAAAGGAATCCATCACCTCCACTATATCGAAATGCTTTACCATATAAAAGCCAGGATACAATGAATACTGAAGTGGTAGTAAATGGTAGAAGAACGAGCCAGCGGAGTATTTTTATCGGAGTTGTTTTGGTTTTGCACCAGAGCAGTGCGGGAAACTGCAAAGATCGTATCCGTATACAGAAGTTTACATACAAATTAACAATAAGTGTAGCTAAAAAATATGAATGCGATAATAAATAACAGCGAAAGAAGAAAACATCCATTTGTCACAAGGTGTTTACTGTCAGTTTTGCAACAGTCGAGTTGAGGGGAAAAAAGCTGAATAGTGTGCAGAGTTGTGCATGCTTGATTATATAGTAATAACTTATTAACCTTGTAGGTAAAGGGCGTTTTCTCTTGACTGGCTCATTAGTCAGCTCTATACAGCGACACATGGCGGCTTTTAACAGGGGGAAGGGCCGCTTAAAAGGCTTGGGAGGATTAGGTTATTGGATAGTGTGTGTTTGTGTGTGTGCGTACATATGGTGTGTCACATATTTAGTTTAATGCAGCGTTCTGAAGTGCATAGCAATGCATCAGAGTCGACCACATGGGACCATCAAATTAGAATGATTTATAGTCCTGTGTGTGTATATATATAATATCTAATATATAAGTTGGGTTGAATGGAGCCACAATGGAAAGACTCTGCTCACTTTAAATGACTGACAAATCAGTCTATGCTGGGAAACAGATTTCTGATTGTGTTGCCCCGCCGCATGCCATCTCAACTCAATATATGTACGGTGGATTGCACTGGAAACGTGGCGTAATATGTTGCCTTCTTGTTATACCGTGTCAGAGACGCAAAAAGCCACTTCAGAGTACTTTCACAGTAATAACACTGAAACTCTCGCCTGAAAAGACGGAGCTATTACTCTTAAAATGGCTCCGATGTGACGTCTGCAGTCACATTCTCCTCATATTTTTTTTTTTTTTTCTTTCTCCTAATGTGTTAAAATTTTGCAGGAGTGAATTCATCCAATTTTACAAGCACACAGCAGCGAGCTGTTATGTCAACGTGACTCATTTTCAATTCTCAGTCGCCGGCGCCAAATCAGAGGATTGCTCTTGTCTTTTGTCTCAGCGGCGAGGGTCCTATAGATGATCAGTGCTTGCATATGTTAACATAGCACATTTGGATTAGGCTCTTGGCTGTGTTTGTGCGTTGAGGATCCTCACCCTGTTTGAGACATGAAGGGAATCGGGGAATTAGAGCACTCTGCGGTGAAACAAATGAATCACAGCCCAACGCCAAATCATCTCAATGGATCCATTTCATACTTGAGCACGATACAACAATCCAGTGGTAGTTATCAAGGGCCGTCAGTCGCAGGGATTCAGTCGTTTCCACAGATTAGTGTTGTCCGACATCCACCCTGTGCATTGATGTCGGAGATTTTCTCATGGTCAAACCTCTGACATTTGTATGATATGGTTAGGATTATGTTCAGGACTATCAGTATATTTCATTTAATGTCACTGTTACACTATTCATCACAGCAATTAAGAAATGGATTAAATTAACCATATCATGTGTAGGCCCATTTGATCCTTTCCTTCTTGGATTTTATGTTAATTTTTTACTATTTTGCTTAAATTGAAACCAATTGAATCCAAACTGGAGCCACATGATGATGACTATTATTGTGATATATGTTTTTTATTGCAATAATTGCGAGAATCCCCTGGAAACATTGTCATCTTCTACAACACTGATTCACCAGTAAAACCCCCAGAGTTGGATCAATGACAGTGGATGTTCAGTGATTGATATAGTTGTGGAAAAAGTCACCTTTTCATCATTTTTGTGTGTTTCTGATTAAGTAACCCTCAACTTTATTCTGAGCTTTAATGAACATCTACATGATCAGTGAATTAAATACAGGAAAATACATGTTTTACACTGAAAAAACACAAAATAAAAAAGATAATATTGCAGTAAATAGTGGTAAATCTTTTAAAGGGGTCATATTTGCTAAACCCACTTTTATTAGTCTTTGGTACATTTTTTTGTGTATTTGGACCCTAATAGTTCCAAAAGTTAGATTTTTGAACCCTCCAGGTGCTGCAAAGCTATCTTTATATTTATTTTGGCAAAAATCCGGTGGATTTTTACAACCCGTTTTAATTCCTTCTAAATTTGTTATGTCTATAATTAGTTACATCACGACATTTGGACATATAAGGTCAAGACTTCCGACAAACATTTCTCAGAGTACGACATAATTGTTTATCAGCAGCAGCGGTTGTTGTCCATACTGAAAATATGTTCAAACTTGGAGCAGATTACCTAAAATGTTCAGTTGTTGATTGAACGGGACAGAGCAGCACAGCCAACAACCTGGAGGGGGCGGGGCCTGAATGCATCATGTGCATTTAAAGGGCCAGTGCTCAAAACGACCTTTCTGGTGTCATTACTCAGAAATAGGGTTGAAGATGGACCTGTGGAGTTGAATGAATGAAGAATTCAGACCCAAGCAGAGCATTTCCAGTTTATGTAGACCACAGGGAAATGTTTGAAAATGCATAATTCCATTTAAAAAAGCAAAATATCACTCCTTTAAGAAAGGTTAGAGAGAAAATTTATTTGGGAACTGACACAAAAGTAACACTGGGTCTTTATGGGTTAAAAATGATTGAAAAACACAAATAACGATCCTGTTTTTCAGCTTTTCACAAATCAGCCTTTAAACTACAAGGAAATAATGACTTAAAATGTATTGTGATAATTCTTTATGTTTGCTCATGATAAAAATATTTATAGTGATAACTCCGAAGCTTCCAAATGACAATAAGAAATTACAATGTTACAAGTTTTAATTGGCTTTTATCAGTTATTTCCAGTAAATTTGTGCTCAGTTTCTAATGCTCCACTCTCCTCCTTCACCTTTTTCTGCAGTAGTAGGCCAACTAGTTCAGAGGTGCATAAAAGCCATCCACTGTTCTCACATCGCGCGCCCAAATCTCATTACCGTACGAAGCACCTGGACTCCCGAGATTCTGAGAGGATCCAGCTCTGATCCACATAGTCTGCAAAAAAAATATACGGAATATATTTATACATGTGTGGAAACAGTTTGGCCGAATCTGTATCCGTGGACACATTTCTGCTGTCATGGAGTGCACACCGTCGTATCGCCCAGCTCTAGTTAGCAGTATTTCAGTGTATTACAGCTTCCACGGGTATCATATCATCATAATTAGAAGTTGGGAGTTGGAGTTTCGGGGAAGTGTGGTACAGCGCGAGGGGAAGTCGAAAAAAGTAGCAGTGATATTTGCAAAAACCTCCCCTGAGTCATCACAGCTACTGATAATATATAACTTACAATATTAAAACTAAGAATTACATCACATGACATGAGGAACAGTTCAGAAATATTACTTTTTTCTTCTGTGTCGCACTGTGTGTCAGTTTCTTTTTCGATTTCTATTTTATACACTGTAAGTAAATGTCTTTTAAACCCATAAAGACCCAAAGATACTTTTGTGTCAATTTTTTTCTCTATATTTAACTTTTCTGGCGTGATTTATGACCATTTATTGTAATATTATCTACCTTATTTAGATTTATTTATTTATTTTTTTTTTTTTTGTGAAAATCACATATTTTCCTGTATTTAATTTACTGATCATGTAGATGTTCATTAAAGTTCAGATTAAAGTTGAGGGTTATTATATCAGAAATGGAGAAAACTGAAGAAAAAGTGACTTTTTCAGTCAAATCTATCATTAATTGAACATAAATCAAGTGTGTCCATCCACTGTCGTTGATCCAACTCCATGGGTTTTACTGGTGAATCAATGTTGTAGAAGATGACGGTGTTTCCATGGTAACTACGAGGCCTCTGCACATCCAAATGGGTCATATCTAATGAACATGAAAAGATGACAAACTGAATTTTACATCAGTTATTCACTTGGATTGGTAGAATTAGTGGATTAACAGGTATTAAACCGTTTAGATCAGCCGATGGTTTTGGTCGTTATGGGTGATAGATAATATTTCTCTATTGTGTAAATATTTTCCACTTTCCATTTTCTTTTTCAGGACATGACATACATATTTTCTCTTGGACTACACGTTTTTTGCAACAGCACCAATATTTTGTCCATAGACTGCATACATTATAGTTGTGTCACATTTAGAGCTGAAACAATTAATCGATTGATCGACTCAAATAGATTTTAAAAAACATGATCAAATTACTATTTTCCTAAATCAAAGCTTCATTTCCTTAATTTCGCTGCAGCTAAACATTAGTTCTGCTGTTGTTTCACATGGACGCTTATTGTGACGCACATGACGCATAGATTAACACAAAGTCGTATGTTTGTTGCATCATAAATTGGAAATAAACATGTTGAAGACTGCAGTGCACATTTGCTGTTTATATATCTATAGATATTTGTATATATACTTGTATACTGTTGTTATTTCTATATACATTTTTTATATATTTCTTTAGCTTTATACTTTTTGTGGTTATTGTTTCAGCCTGTTAAGGATATGATTATAAAGGACATGGGTTTTTTTTTGTCATTTAAGACATGTTTTTTTTTTTTTTACACATTTAATTTTTTTTCCCCGCCCATTCAAATAATTGTTTAATCAAATGAAAGGAAATAATCAGTAGATTAATGACAATTACAAAACTAATCCATAGCTGCAGCTGTAGCAATGTATATATTAAGTCTGTATACATTGCAGATCACTTAAATGTTAAGTTGTAAGAGAGCAGAATTATTTGACTGTAGAAAAACTGCAGTTATTGTGTTCGAGAGATCCTGTTTTTGGAGACGTTATTTTTATTCTGCAACATAATTGTGGTAAAGTGAAAAACCACAAAGGAAATATAGTCCACTAGATTTGAGATTTAAAAAAAAAAAAGTTTATGTGAACAAAAAATATATTCTTTGCAGTATCAAGAGTAATTATGTTTAGTAACCTCTGTTTTTGTGAATGAAATAAGCAAAAATAATATCAAATTAAATATACGACATTAAATTCAGACAAATAATACACACAAAACATTATGATGCACATCATGCTTTATGAGACTGGACCTCACGTGGCATTAAACAAGCAAAGAAAAATACACTGTGGAGACTAAAAGCAAAGAAAACATTTCCATTTAGAACAGTTTAGAATAGTTTGGATTGTGGAAAACGTTCATGAAACAGCTGTGGGAAAAAAAAAAGTCTCAGATAAACACTGTTATTTCCAACTCATATCCTTTCATTTCCAGTGTTTTCTGCTTCCAGGGGCACGTTTGTTTCTAACGCTGTGTTGCTGATCTCATGCTTTAACATGTTTTCACACTTTTGCACTGGCAGATTTAGATTTTTACTCAAAAGTCGCCTAAATATTTATTCCTCTCATGTGTTTTGTTTTGCTGTCGGACTCTGCACCCATGGCCTTTTTACACACACATATACAACATTGCACCCACACTTGTCACATCTTGGTCATGTTTGCTCAGCTGCACTTAATGGTGTCAGAGGGCATCGTCATATGCTACCATACACACACATATACACATACACATACGTAAACAGGACGTGTCAGTACACTCCCCTGAGAGTCGCTGCCCCTGACAGGAACTTAATGTGGCTCCAATCTGGATGTGAAAGCAGGCCAACTCCACCGCACACACACACACGCTTGTTTTTTTTTTACTCTTGCATTATGTCTCATGCCTATACACACTGATCTGCAGGCATCACGGACACATGACCACGTACAGTACACGAGTGGAAGGGAGCAGATGAGTAGCATCATGTGTCAAATCCAGGTCAGCACTCAGCTGTTTTGGATGTTATACCCCCGAGGAGCTCTGTTGCAAGGAAACCATCTGCAGTGGAGGAGTGTGTCACTTACTGTAGAGTGGCAGAATATACACACACATACACACACACGGGCCATCCGGGTACTTGGAGAATACCGTTAACTCTCCAGCACTGCAGCGCTATAAGCCTATTAGCATTACAAAGTTGCTAATTCCTGCTATTTTCTAGCATGCTGACAGCAGAGACAGCTGAGTAAAAGCTGGTAGAGCTGACATCATGACAGCAAAAAAGGAAGAACATGGAACAGAGGATTGGAATCCAAGCCGTGACATGAGAGTATGCAGAGCTCAAACCCTCTGCAGAATGTTTCCATGCGTGCTCTTTGTCGCTTTAGTGCTTACTTGATCAGCTATGCATGAGATGATACTTCCAGTTCCTCAGCCTGCGTCGCATTGTTGTCTTGATCAGTGTTTACGGTATCAGAAGTTCTTGGTCGTGCAGTATTTAGAGTTGTTGTCAGTCACGAAAACACAAAATCAACCTTTTTTGCAGGTTATTTTGATCGCGTCAATTACACGACAGGAATTAATGCTTCGCTGGGCCGACGTGACCAAAGATTTTCCTAGTTCACTTGTAGTCATTAGTTCGAGTGATTAAATAGTGACATCACAGAGAAATGCAAAACTGCAGTAATAAGCCTGTAAAATGTAAATAAAGTTTTACAATGTACAAGGGAGATATGGTACTGATTTGACTTTTTTTGGACACTTTGTTCAATTAGATTAGATTAGATTAGATAGAACTTTATAGAACACTAAGAAATATTACAAGACAATAGTATACGTTAACTATAAAAACAGTAGTGGAAAAAACAGGCAGTCGCACACATTAGAAAGTATTAGTAGAAACAACACATACAAAATAGTAAAAATGAATAAATAAATAATTATGATATAATATTAGAATATGCACAATATGTAGTTAAATAATTACAGGATAAAAGTTATAATAAAGTGATAACAATAATAATAGTCGAAATAACGATGTGAACGTAGCAAGTAATGTAAGTATGCAAGTTATAGTAATAGCAATAACAGTAATTATTTGCAGTAAGAAAAATAAATTGACAACAAACAAACATTGCACACCGGATACAATAAAAACAACATTGCACAACTTAAATGGCGTTTTGAATCTTCATTGTGTGGCTTTAAAAAAAACATGGCAGTGGTATGAAGTATGGGTTTGTCTGTTTCCACAGAGCCAATCAAATGTTTACATTTGTACTGTGAATATAAGCAGTAGTGGCATTTTGTTGCCACAGAGCCAATCATGGGTACTCTTCCATGAACTCATTACCTCTTGTTGCCACAGTACTGTATACGCCCCGTACACACCATAACGAAATTATGTCAGTCTGCAAAAGTTTAATATGGTTTTGGCCTTTGGTCCACATGACACCAGTGTTATTGGTGCCCTGAAATGATATTTTTGGAGAACGGGTCCCAGAGCAGAAACATTTCCCAACTCCGCCCTGGCACTGCCGTACTGATAGGCAAAACACCACTTTGTGGAAACGATGATGCCACAGTACCATGTGACCAGAAGAAGAAAATCCCGGACATAACCTCATGCACATGCTCACTGCATTCTTCTGTGATTTTAGTGTGTCCTGCGGCTGTTTGTGTACAGCGCCCCCATATAGGCGGGGCATACGTATTACACTGTTTTAACCCAGTTTTCCCGTTTCCAGCTGAACGCAGATATTTTGTGAAACAATTTATGTATGGACATGGACATTTTAGAACCCGCAAAAGAAAAACACCACGAGCGTTGTTGTCTGGATACAGCTGGAACGGTCCCCTGGCCTTTTCCTGTACCCAGATAGGCCCATGGCATGTGTAATGTTTATTACCACAGAACTGTGTCAGCAGGGTGACAGGTGAGCAGTCTACACAGGATAGAAGCAGGGCATTGATTGGCTCTGTGGTAATAGACAAATGAGAAAGTCAGTCTCACAGTACGGTGGACACAGACAGTGTCTTTCCACATATTGTAATTCAGGTGATCTGAGAGGAAACAACACCTCTGTACCTACTTCATGGTTCTATTTAGTGGCCGTCGAAAATGAGCCTCATGACGGGAGGTTTTGGTGTGTTTTCAGAGTGGGTGCGAGCTCCCATTACTGTGACAGTTTGGATTCACTGTTCTGCAGTGGCTTTTGATATATTTAGTCTGTTTTCTTTGTTTTCCCACTGATTCCCAATGCCTTATACTATACGTTTAGCTTTGCCAGCCCATATGGAGTCTGGGATAACCCAAATCTCATACTTGTTTTTGTTGCATCCAGGCCTTTTTTACAACTAAATAGAGATGAATCTCAATATTATGCAAATAATTCCTCTGAGCTCAAATGATTGCAGAAGGTGATTATGTAATAACTGTGACTACTTGGCTAACAAGTTGACTTTTCGGAGGCCAACATAATACCTTGCTAGTTAATTCTTAATTTTTTGCAATTGCCTCAGTTGACTCAAGTTATAAGCTGGTTGTAACAATCACTTTTTTTCATATCTTTGCTGCTGCCAGGCAACTTTTCATTGCATTTCCATTTTGTGTTGACTGCAGCAGAGACTCTGCAGCTGCAGTGGAATTATTTAATGTTTTCGCAGTTCTGCTGTGTCTCTTGTCTTTACATAAAAAAAAAAAAAAAATAGAGACATCTCAAACGCAGAACCAGACACGTGACACACACACAACCTACATGTATGGACTTCACAATCGGCAAAACAGGCACACACACCCTCCTTATTGATCAGCGTGGAAAGTGGAAGGCTCACAGTGTCAGATTAAGGACAGATGCAGCCATGCGAGGAGGATTCCACTTCTTGGCAGGTAGATAATGTTTCACCTTTGACCCTGTTCACCGCTGCTGGCATGCTGCCACTATCCCAGGCTTATTAATGGTTTTCCTGCATGTGCTGGAGCGACACGGCTGTCAACGGCAAAGGACGACAGGAAGGAAAAGGGGGTATGCATGTGTGTGTCTGTTTACTTGAACCTGAATCACTGCTGTGAGTGCATCACCTGGCACCTGTTCAAACACACACACACCAAGAAGTCATACAGAGAACACACAAGCATTAAAAACCTCTTCCCGCCGCCGCAGACCGCAGTCATGTCGGCCGTATTAGTATTCGTGGGCAGGAGTTGCTGGTGATCTCTCAGGGAAGTGACAGTCAGAATGGGCCGTCTGGAACACTCTGTCATTCAGGCCCAGTCAGGGCCTGTCCAATTGATCCAGCCCAGCTGTCAAAGCCAATGAGAGACGCTAGACTAAGGAGCAGCAGGGACGGTTTGTGCTGCCAAGGGTTATGGATGATGTATAATGTAAGGATGGTGTTTGTGTTATAAGCTACCTGGCAGGAGACAATCAGTTAACTGTGGCTCTGTGGAACAGCAGCACAAAGACGCTCTGATGGATGTGTATTAATGGAGTTTATTTTTAGGAGCAGTGGAAAGCTAAGGTATATTAACATGAGGTTGTAATAAAATGGAAAAAATGACTTATTTCAGGCAATAATAGAGCAAAACATTAAAAACTCAATTTCTCTCCTTTGTGAGTCATTTTGAGATCGGACAGTGTTATAGACTGGTCACTATATTTAGCAGGTGTTCATGGAATCGCAATATCATTGCTTCAGGTCTTCCATTTCTGTCAACTCATGATTAAAATTAAAAAAAACTAAATGAATCTGAAGATGAGCATGCTGGGATTTAAATGTCATATGTTATAGTGCTAGTGCTTGTTGATCGGGGTTTCTGCGGGTCATTAAAAAGCATTAAAAGTCATTAACATTTATTTACATTTACATTTATGCATTTGGCAGATGCTTTTTTGCAAAGCGACTTACAGGAGAAAACCAATCAAATTATTCAATCAATCAAATTTTTTTTTATATAGCACCAGATCACAACAAAAAGTTATCTCATGACACTTTATATATAGAGTTGGTCATAACCAGACTCTCATTAAATCAATTGTGTTAAAATTAAGGCCTTAAATGGTATTAAAAAGCATTAAATTCGATGTCCAGAGGCATTAAAAAATTAAATACACTTGATGGGGATAAAAAGCATTGTTATGTTTGATTTATTTTGATCATATAAACATTTCATAATTTTGATCAGAAGTATAGTGTGATGACTGACAGATGGAACCCTTTAATTGGCTGTTGTTTATGGGCAATACATGAAGTCACAATGACGGATGCTTGGAATATAATGTGCTGTGAGCGTGTTCATGCTGTGGCAAAAGAGCGGAGGGAATATTAGCAAATGTCGGAAAAATGGGAAAATGCAAGTTTCAGCAGTAGTTAGAGGAGGAACTATTCAGAACCGTATATATATAAAACTATATATAAAACTGTATCTGCAGTTGGACATGGGCATTAAATTTGTTTAAAGTGGCATTGGCAGTGAAATGATCTCCTCATATCTTGTTTTTTTTTCTGCTTAGAGTTGACACCAGCTCTTTTTAAATAACAGAACTCCAGAAATTCACAGCAGAGGCTCTTATTTTCTTATTTTCATGTTTTTTGGCGTTTCAACAATAATAGAAATTCGACTGTGGCAGGTAACTCATTCATATTTTTAGATAGAAATCCCAAACAGCCAAAAAGTGGAACTAAAATATGTAGGTATTTCAAGATTCCTTTTACTGTCATTGTATACACTGAGCATACACAATGAAATTCTGATGCGCTTGTAAAAAATGGTACTTCTTGAGTAAAAAAAAAGGAAATATTCAATATACAACGTAAAAACTTTAATTAATGAAAAAAAAAAAAAAAAAAAAAAAAAGACACACACACCCCATCCCTCTCCCATTCTGTCAAGTCACATATTCATACCTAGTTAAAGTACAGAGGACAGTGAGAGTTTATTTTATTTTGCACTGTGAGTAGTATTTTGTTAAATACTTTTGCCTAAATTCAACAACCTGTACATACAAATAAAACATGGAGTTTATCTCCCACTCAACCATTTCACACAAATCACAGACTCTCAGACTTCTTTCCAAACCTTTGTATCATCCGGTGACTCTGGGGATCCTTGTGTTGTTTGCTCTAAAGTTGCAATTTAGATTTCCTCCATTATTGCACATTGTTGATCATGGTTATTGCACATGGGTGTTTTCCATTATTGCACATTGTTGGTTAAAATGCATTGCTGATTGTGATATTGATTATTGTTGATTTCCATTACTGTACATTGTTGATTATTACATGTGTTTAGTTATTGCAGAGTTCAGTGTACTGTTTGCTATGGGGTAGAAGCTGTTTGCCAGAACTTTGCAAGTTGATACAACTTTCGATTTATTTTTGGTCTAAACTGGACTTAACCCATAAAGACCCAGTGCTAGTTTAGCGGCAGTTCCCAAATGAATTTTTCTCTCTATTTTGACCTTTCGTAGGTGATTTATCCCCATTTATTTTATAATAATAATAATAATGGATTGATTTATATAGCATTTTTCTGTGAATACAAACTCAAAGCGTGTACAGTGGATCCATTATTTATTCACTCACACATTCACACTCTGGTGGTGGTGAACTACATCTGTATCCACAGCTTCCCTGATGGAAGCGTAGCTGCCAATTTGCCCCTCCGACCACCACCGAACATTCATACACATTCAGACACCAGCGTGAGTACCAGCACTGGAGGCAAGGAGGGTGAAGGAGGGTGAGGCAAGAGTGGGATTCAAACCGCCAACCCTTCGGTTATTGGACCACCCGTTCTACCTCCTGAGCCACATTAACCCACGTTTTTTGGGGGGTATTTTGGTTTAAATTATTCGTTATTTTATATTTCATTTACTGATCATGTAGGTGGTCATAAAACCTCAGAATAAATTCAGTGGTTATTATATCAAAACAATGAAAACTGAAAAAAAGTGGCTTTTTCAGCAAAATTTATCATTAACTGAACATAAACCCAGTGTGTCCATCTACTGTCACTGATCCAACTCCATCGGTTTTACTGGTGAATCAATGTTGTAGAGGATGACAGTGTTTTCATGTTCGCTACGGAGCCTCTGAACGTCCAAATGGGTCATATCTGATGACCATGAAAAGACGACAAACTGCATTTTACACCAATTATTTACATGTATTGATAAGATTAATAGATCAACAGGCATTAGACAGTTTACACCAGTAGATAGTTTTGGTCACCAGTGGATGTTTGGGTCTTCATGGGTTAATTCTGGACCAAAGGAGCGTTTCAGCCAAAGATCATCGCTACAGTCAGAGACGCCACTCTGATGTTTTTATGTACATGGCAGTAGCAGTGTGTTTTTAGATGTAGGAAAAAAAAACAAAAAAAGCTTTGACAACTGTAACAGCTAAACAGAAGTTACAGACACTAAACAGGCAGTTTATCCAAGAAGCATGTGCAGTATAGATACACTCAGCAGTGATGCATGATGGGAGCAAGCAGCATCTTTCACATTACTTCTTTAAGAGGTTATAGAAAAGTTGGTGCCAAAACACTGGCAGCAGTTTTTCACAGAGCCCAGGTGGGGTTTTAGTTAATTGTGTGATATGGATTTGCCAAGCTGCCTCATCCAGTCAGAGGTTATTGATGATGTTGCCCTATATTCACTATTCTTTACACCTGTATAGAGAGACTGCTCTGTCGACGTAGTGTTTGGACAGCCTTTTAGTTGGCTCTATGTGCTTTAGTAGAGGCTGTTTTCCAGCAGCCATTGTCTGATGATGTATGGGCTGCTGTTTGGGCTTAGTCCACCTCTCACACTATGCTTTACTCAGCCGTGTGATGGGGTGGTGTGAACTTGGCCAGATATCCACTGTGAAGTGTCTGATGTCCCAAAGGAATGCTCAGCGTGTGCACATGAAACCACCAGGGCTTTGACAGTAATAGCCTTTAATCTAATATGCATATTAGCATATGCGTTTCAAGATTTCCTCCTGTTTGATGATTGCTGTTCGGAGATACGGGTCGTTTCTTTTCAGGAATAGTAGTGACGTCAAACCATGACCTTGGGGTTGCTAAGATGAAAACTTCAAAATGTACAATACTGTGCAAAAGTGCAGGGTTGTGATGAGCACCTCTATATATTTATCAGTGTGTTTTATTAAGGTACAACAAGAAAATACAGGATATGTCGGAATACATCCGAACTAAATGGGTTCTACAGGCGAAATTCAGTGTGGTAGCCCCCCAAAAATAAAAGAAACCTACACTTTGGTTTACAGAAATAGCTTTTTTTCTTTTTTTGAATGTTGTTTAGATTAGATTACATAGAACTTTATTGATTCTTTGGGCAAAACCCTCAGGAAATTGAGGTTCCAGCACAATACCAAATATACACACAAAAAATACAACAAGAAAATAGCAAAACAATAACTACAAAAAAGAAAAAATAGTGTTGGGGGGAAAAAAACCCAACAAATTTCATATTGTAAAGTACTAGTAGAAACAGGAAGATGGTAATACTACTACTACTACTACTACTACTACTACTACTACTACTACTAATAATAATAATAATAATAATAATAATAATAGTAATTACTAATCATGTTGAATGTAGGTATATTACATATGTATGTATGTGTAGTTTAATAATCACATTATAAAAGTTATAATAAAGTGTAATAATAATAATAATAATAATAATAATAATAATAATAATAATAATAATAATAATATGTAGTGGTGAGAAACCAAAATAAAAACCTAAAAAAATCAAACATTGCACACTCTCTGTATATTCCTGTTAATATACCCTGTTATAAGAATTGCATGTGTGTTGTCATTATAACTTTGCCAAAATAACAAACCTAATGGTAAAACTTTTGCACAGAAAATAGCTTAATGCAGTAATATTAAATGACATTTCATAACTACAGAGAATATCCCAAATATCTGCTTTTAAATAAAAGAAACAATGCTATATTTTTATGATTGCAGCATGAGGCAGAAATCAGGCTACATCCCCTGACATTACACATAACTCCAAAAACAACACTCTAGTGACATGTTTCAGTAAGATGCTGAATGCAGATCCACTCCTTTTACAGGAGAAGATATTTACTGCTGTGTACAGTTATGTTTACATCCACCTATGAAGCTCTGATTATTGCTTACTCATGCAGTGTTTAACGTGGGCATCTGAATGAACTGATCTTCACGTATTTAGCATGCGCCGTTAGTTCCATAACATTGATTGGCGTCTAACATTATGTAAAACCAGGCGCTCGTATTGGCTGTACTGTCAGTGTGAAGAAGATATAACGCTGACTTATTCAACATTACAAGATCAACAGTGACATTTCTGAACGTTATTCTACTTTCCCCCCCGTACTATTTAGTGCAAGTGTGTGGGTTTTTTTTTGTTTGTTTGTTTTTTTTTGCCTTTTCCAGAGAAAATTAAAGGTGGTGTAGGCGATTTTAATCCACTGGAGTGTCCTCATGGTCTTAGAGCTCCCTCTTCTCTGTGTGTGTGCATTGTTTGTTCTGTGCCCCGACTCCATAGATCACAGGTGTCAAACATGCGGCCCGGGGGCCAAATCCGGCCCGCCAAAGGGTCCATTCCAGCCCTTGGGATGAATTTGTGAAATGCAAAAATAAGTAAGATAGCTAAGATATTAACTATCATTTTAGTTCAGGTTCCACATTCAGACCAGTTTAATCTCAAGTGGGTCATAATAACCGATAAATACTCCAACTTTTTCTCTTTGTTTTAGCGTAAATACATGAAAACATTTACATTTACAAAGTATAATATTGCAAAAATATCTGAATAACCTGAACAAATGTGAACCACCTGAAATGTCTTAAAAGAAATAAGTGCAATTTTAATAATATTCCACCTGTTACTAAATGTTTTGTGTGTTTGTAGATCCACTGTGATCTGTAAGTTATAATGTACATGTGGAAATGATAGGATAGGATATGATAGTGAAGCATAATATTGTTAAAATTACACTTTTTTTTTCAGTTTGTTCATATTATTCACATTGTTTGAAAGGATAGTTTGTAGATGCAAACATTTTCATCGTGTAATTTTACTTTTTTCACTCTAAAACATAGAGAAAAGTTGGGAGTTGACATTATTTATACATTATATTTTAACTGGTTCGGCCCACTTCAAATCAAATTTAGCTAATGTGGCCCCTGAACTAAAATGAGTTTGACACCCCTGCCGTAGATGTTCAGACTTAAGGCAGATCCAGGTTAGTTTCTGGAATCAGATGTTGAAAACAGAGAGTCAACATTGCTATTTACAAGTGACTAGATCGGATTTTGTCGTCTAGACAGCACCAACTCACCTGTAATCCTGGTTGTTGTGGGAAAGACATCAGTAATTCTGTAGCCATGCCCATGATGTGGCTTCATGGATTTACCTGTAGAGAATCCTCACTCTAAAATGTTTGTGTTATTTTTTGCAGTCAGATGTTCCCCATCTTAACAGAATCCATGCTAATATTACATGCATTCCAAGCAGCAGAACATTTCAGAAATCTGAAGGTAGAACATTCTAAACAATTACAATGATAAAAAGTTTGTTCAAATTAAAACATGCATGAGTAATAATAAAAAAAAAAAAAAAAAAAAAAAAGACCAAAAAATGTTAAGTTTGCTGTTGTCTCCGCACTGTATGGGAAACGAGTTCCCAATGACTCCAGTGCTGATGACGATCTGGAGTTCAATGGCTGCTCTCTGTTAATAATGTGTAATCACTAATAGATACAATTGGCAGTGATGTCACAGCTGGGGGCGGGGAAACCCAAAGGGGAAAGCAATACTTCCCCGGGTCTGCTATTCTGGAAAAATGCGGAATTTTAACGTGTTTTGCTAACGCTAACAAGACTTTTTTCTTCTCAAAAATGACTCAAAATGTTAAATTAAAAATAAAATAGACATCAAAAATGCTGCTGACTGATTCAAAAGTTGGCAATAAATCGATCAATCATCTAATTGTTGTTGGTCCAATATGAGGTTCTTTTAGCTTTGCACTGAAATGGGCAATAGAAATGTCCTTCAGAGGGCTATATTTGATTTTATGTTTGGAGTACATTTCAGAGCCAGCACTTTTTTTATATACATATACCATACTCAGTAAAGAACTAAAAAAGAAATCAATACTTCTACTTTTACCAGACTTCTGTACACAAGTATCTGTACTTCTGCTTAGGTACTGAATGTGTATTTTTGTACGTGTTGTGAGGAAATCTACACAAATTACAAATGTTTACAAAATTCACTCACGTTTAAACAATTAATCTAATATTCCTGATACCCCTGACACAGTCGACTATTGTTTGGAAATGGTTCACATCACATTAAACTGACCTGAAATGAAGTGCTGACTGCAGACATACACGTCTTGCCGTTAGGTCCCAGAATCTGCCAAACTCGTCCTCTCCAACCCGCGAGGAACCCGCTTCACATCATTAACGCATGGCACCAAACGCACCCTCATTTAATACCTGGACAGACCTGTCCATAGACACACTACAGCAGTGGAAAATATAAGGTTCTAATTTGTTCCACAGTATGAATTTGGAAAGTGAAAAAATTATACTAAAGCTATTAAGAGTCAAAGGTGTCATAGTTGTTTTAGTTCAGGTTCAGCATTCAGCCCAATTGTGATCTCAAGTAAAATAATAGCATAATAACCTCAAAATAATGACTCCAAATTTAAATCAAAATTTCATTGTAAAAAGTCCGTATCGATTGGTATTGGATTGGTATCAGCAAAACTAATCCCAAAAAAAATCGGATCGGAAGCAAAAAAATCCAGATCTCGGCATCACTATGTATTACCCTACCACTCTGCTCATGCTTAATAAAGGGACTTCCTTTTTCCATAACAGTGTAAAACAATGTCAGGTCATTACTGTATATTTATATTTAGTCTTTTAGTTTATCCTGAGAGGAGAGAGCTGCAGATGGAAGACGTGTTTCCTTAATTTGAACTCGTACAGCTTTAAGTAACTCTCTATATTGTGATGTATACAGTAGAGTACATGTATTTAATCACACACCACTGGGCGTTTTTGATTTCCGACTCGCTTTACATATGTTCCTTTTAATTTACAGTTACTCGGGAGAAATTCAAATGCAGGTTTAATCCACCATGTGCATACATTACAGCCAGTTTCACCACATGCCCTTCACGCTCCTTCTGATTGGACATTTGTCCCATGCTCTATTCCATTTGATTAAACCGAGAGCAAATGGCTCCTGGCTACTTGGGGACCTCTTGACTCTAATCCGTTGTCACAATCTGCATGACCACCCAAGACAATTCAGCTGAAGGTCAGACATTAGAAGTGGATTAGTATGTATGTGCGAACAATCTATATTTGTTAATGTTATTCAGTCGTATAGATTTAACATAAACACAGCTGAAGGGTTTTATTAGGTCTCTTTCTCCCCATATATCCAGCCTCTTCCCTCTCCTGGTCCACACTGAGCCGAGGAAGTCATCAAACAAGACGCCAAACCATTGCTATCTGATAGCAGGGACACTGACCTTCTCTTCCTCATATCTGATGGTGGTTTTTATCTGCCAGACAAATGTCAGAAATACCATTCCCCAAGCACAATCACTTTGGCACCACCGCCAACTTTTCCTCCTCCTCCTCCTCCCCTTTCCTCCCTGCCTCCCTGCTGGATTGTGAACAGCGGAGCTCCAAGCGAGACATCTGCAATACCGCAGCTGTCAGTCAAACAGCGATATAGGAGAGAACTCACACAGCTCGCCTGAATCCTAGGGGTAGGAAAGTGGCTCGGGACACAAACTTCACTTGAGTTTCATCAGACATAAAGAGCTAATTATGCGTTTTCCTGCATATTTAAAGCATTTTAAGAGGCACAAGAGCATGGGGCTGCAACCTTTATTATCTAAAGAGACATTTTTTGGGCAGAAATTAACAAAAATCCTTATGTTTTATCTTTAAGTGGTGAGAGGCTGTTTAGGATGAGTTGGTAAAGAATATATCAAGATTAAATCAAAGTTTCAGTGCATTGTCAGAATTACAAGGAAATTACAGAACTACACTAAAGAAAAAAAAAAAAGTGTTATTCATTCTCATGTCAGAGCCAAATGTTGCCCACTGGAACAAGGGTGTCAAACTCAGTTTCTTTCAAGAGCCACATTCAGCCCAATCTGATCTCAAGTGGGCTGGACCAGTAAAATAATAACATAATAGTCTATAAATGATGACAACTCCAAACTTTTCTCTTTGATCCAGTGCAAAAAACATTAAATTATGAGAATATTAACATTTACAGACTATCCAAACAAAACAAAAAAATATGTGAATAACCTGAAAAACTGTAATTTAAAGTGCAATCTTAACAATATTTTTGCCTCGACTTATTTATATATGTGCGTATCGGATCTACAAAAGCATAAAACATTCAGTAACCGGCAGAATATTGTTAAACTTGCACTTAATTTTCTTCAGGTTGTTCATATTTGTTCAGGTTATTCACATTTTATTTGTAAAGGATTGTTTCTTAATGTAAATGTTTTCATAATTTAATGTTATTTTAAAGAGACAAACTTGCCGTTGTCATTATTTATAGGTATAATGTACTTTATTCACATTAAACCAAGATATTTATAGGTTATTATGCTGTTATTTTAGTTCAGGTCGTATTGGTCTGTATGTGGCCCCTGAACTAATACGAGTTCAACACATTTCACTGTTAATTTCGTCATTGTAATGTTTGCACTTTGCAAATTCATCCCGTGGGCCGGATTGTAACCTTTGGCGTGCTGGTTTTGGCCCCTGCACTAGAATGTGAACAAGTTTTCAGGAGTCACCTTTGACAGAGTTGGACTCATTAACAGCGAAGCTACAGCTTTTGAGTAATAATGACGGAAATGCTATAATTAATAATATAATTGCCTTTTGAATAAGTAATGAGTAATTGATTAAAACTTTGTCATATTTTTCCCTAACCCTGCTTGGACGTGCTGGTTTTATAGACGGGTGCTGGAATGACTGCCTGTTGCTGGGTTGCACTACTTGCTTACTCGACACAAAGAGACCGCTTACGTTGCCCAAAACAATAAAAATATTCAGCAACTAAGCTACACGGATCTGTGTGTTATTTCCCTGACATGGCAGCCCATTCCAGCCCCAGCAGTGTGTGTGCATTAGACAGTTGTATTTGATATGCATAGAGCTATGGCTGCTCATACATTACATGCAGAGGGCCGAGGGACCAATGAATAAGGTCAGGACGGAGTTAGAAGAGAATACAATGGAGACAAATTGTTTATGCTTGTTATGAAATCAGGTTGCTAGCATAAAGATGAGTTGAGGGTGTCATGGAATGGAAAATGAGTTCCCTGAAGCCACTGACTATGAAAATGACTGAGTAATGCGTTTGCACACAGGAAGTGCCGGTGTCAATGTGAGACACACAACTAAAGGGAAAGCTGGAGGGAATAATCAGACTTTCTGGAAAATTTAGTTAACCTATTTTAACAGGCTGTCAAGAGGACTTTTTCCCACATTTATACAGCCTGAATTACATCCTTGAACGTGTTTCAGAGGTTTTCCAGTGAAAAAGGGGCTTTGCAAAATAAAATGAAAACGATGACAATCAAAATGCAGCATTTTTAATCATTTAGCTGCTACTTGTTTGTCCTTTATGGTTTGTAGCTAGCATGTTTTAGAGAAGCTGTTTAATTTGAACTGTCCAATAAGTGTTGTAATGGTCCATCTTTCAATTATTGATGAGCTCTGCCATTTTGTCCAAATATGATCACAACATTGTAACAAAAATACAAATAATACAAACAAAAATACAAATAATAAATGTTGCTAGCTCTGCGATTAAATAGCATCTCATAATGTTAAAAGGTTCTTAGCAATTTAGCAAAGTTACTGGTTAAGTGTTTGAAATTTTTAGGGATTTTGAATGATTTAATTGCAGAAAGTGATTTATTTTCCATCATTATGTTTGTGTATGTACTGTATAATCATCTGAAATGAGCTGTTTAGGTCTACAGAGGATACGGTACTGTTATATTCCTGCAGTAGCTCGGACGCTTTCTTAATTAACCCTTTAGGTGCCGGAGTTCAAAAAAAAAAAAAAAAATGGCCAATTTTAATATCAAGATTTCAAAAAGCTGTATCTAGGAAGTGTTTAGAGATAAAGTGAGAATATTTGGTGTGACCCAAAGTTTATGATGGGAGTAAATGTACTCATCCAGTTTGCATATTGTGATGTCACATGGTGGCGGCCATATTTGACTGTGTAACTTTTGGTAAAATTGAACTTTGAACATATGTACATGGAGGCTTTCTTTGTATTTTTATTTTTTTGTCATCTTATCCTTCAAATAAATGAACTTAAACATTAATAGAAAGTAAAATGCATTTCAGCCCAGCAGCAGAGTAGCCAAATCTGTCCTTTCCTATCAAAACTAAAACTTAATGAACTGTAATTCTTCACTAAACCACACCTTTCAAACTGGATTTTTTTCTTCACTTTGAATAGAAACATGCCCTGAAATGGTGTTAGGACTGAAGGGGCACATGTCTGCTATCTATTGGTGGGAGGTGGTAATAAGATTTGGCGACTCTATCTGGATCTGTGGTCCGTTTAATTTGGTTATGTTGCTTGTCGCAATATTGCAACTTTGGTGCTTAAAGGATTGCTATACGGTTCCTGCAATGTTCACGTGTGCACCAGAGTTATTAAAAGAGCCTTCAGTGTAGCCTTTTGTTTTTTTTGTTTTTTTGGTTAGTTTTGGGTTTTTTTTATATTTTCTATGTTTTTTGCAGCTGTTTTAGGGGAATTCATGGTGATGAGCATTCATTCAAATCCTTGTATTCTGCAACCTCACCACCAGATGCCACTGTATCTTAGACACTGACCCTTAAATAGATTCATCTGGTAACCTCGACAGCCAAAAAATGTAGATTTCTGATATTTTTGCATAATTTACAAAGATTTTTGTGGTTCTTTCTGCCGCATATCCCACACTACACTTCTGTGTGCTGTGTAAGTGAAGATACAAGTGTGTAGACAGGGGTGCGGGCATGTGTTTTTCACAGCATGACAAAACTAAATTATCCGCAGAGGTGTGTGTTCCTCCCTGAGAAGTCGTGTACTACAAGACAAGACAGAAAAGGGTGGCCAGGCTGGTGGAGGCAGGGACACAGACAAACCTGGAGTGGAGAGCAGGAGGGAGAGAAAGAAGAGGTGGATGGATTATAATTGAGGCAGGAGTCGGTTGTTCCAGGCATGGCAGACAAGCGCCGCACTCTTAGACAGAGGCTAAGTAGGAGCAAGTTGGCCCACAGTCAGATTTGGAAAACCGGGGTCCTTAATCATCCAGGGCTTGTTGCTAGAGTTGACAGCTGAGTTATGAGCAGGCGCCACAGGTAGGACGCCACTCTTCCCACCGCTCACTATGACCTTCGCTCCGGTCATAAATAATGCAAGACCATAAAATACTGATTTAGGATAACTGGGCCGGCCTTATCTTGGTCTAGGTTAATCTTGGCGTGGAGTCGACTGAGGGGGCAGTGCAACATGATGGAGGGATGATGCACTGAGTGGCTCATGATGGAAAATCCAATGTATATGCACAACAAGGTGGAGTAGACGTTACTGGTTTTCCGTGCATCCATCTGATTGTGACTAATCTCAGTATCTAGCAGTGTCATGACCACTTTGCTCAGGGTTTCGTCAGTCCAGTCCCAGGTTGGTCATGGTCTCGGCCTCTGTTTTGATGTTGTCCAGATATTGTCCTGCCTGTCTAAAGTCATTGCTGCATCTTTCCCTTAACCCACTGGTTCCCAACCTTTTTTGGCTCGCGACCACATTTTAACATCACAAATTTCTGGCGACCCCAGACATTCAAAATGGAGATAGTTTTCTCTTGGAGATGTCTTAGCATGGCTAGGCAGGTGAAGAAATCTTTCCATTCTCTGTTCGGTCCGGTTTCGACTGTGTCCGGGCAGGTTGAAGCGTAGTAATGCATATGGTTACATGATCGGGTCAATCAAGATATGCCCTCTCAGATGTTATAGCCTGCATTTTATTTGAGGTTGATTTTTATAAGGAAAAATGTGCAATGTTTTAATTATAATGAAATATATATTGAATCATTAAAAGATATTTTTTATTAGTAATTTATTTAATTTTTTTTATCAATTAATAGAAATTTCAGGTGACCCCATATGAATTCCAGGCAACCACCAGGCAGTAGTCTGAAATACAAAATTTCAATCTTAGTATGTTATTGGAAGACAAATTTTGTATTGTTATGTAGAAAATCACTGTTAATGAAGTTCCCATGTTTGGTTCTTTACCCATAAGTGGCCAAAAAAAAAGTTAATGTAATATAAATATAAGAAATACACATGTAAGGTGAAAGGAACTGATATATTTTTTATTTACCATATTTGGTTCCTTACTCATAAGTGGCAAAAAAAAAAGCAAATATAAATATAAGAAAAACACATGTAAGGTGAAAGGAGCATGTATATTTTTGATTTACCATATTTGGTTCCTTACCCATAAGTGGCAAAAAAAAAAAAAAGAAGTAAGAAATATATATATATATATATATATATATATATTTTTTTTTTTTTTTTTTTTTTTAAATGCATAAGAAAAACACATGTAAGGTGATAGGAACATGTATTTAAAAACATCACAAAAAAAAGTGCTGATCCAGACCCCTGTCCACATCCACATTATCCCTTTGAACGTCATTCCTTACATTAGTACCATTACTTCATGGTACCTAACAAAGCAGGTCCACTCACTGTTCATGCAGAGGTGGACCTTACAGACCCTGTAGACCACATTGGACCTGAGATTGGTGCCTCACTGTCCTCACTTGAACTGTTGCCGTGACTGTTTTGTAATGCATGCTGAAATTACCAAAAACAGTCACTTGCCCGATAAACGCTTAATATTTCCCAGTGCTGGTAGCATTTGTTACCCCAAGTAGCACTTGCCTGATAAAGGGTTAAACAACCTTGCACATCATCATGACAGGCTGCACTGACAGGTAGGAGTGTGCCAGGAATGACTTCTTTTTCTTTTTTTTTTTTAATGTATTTTACAACTCTGATGGAGAACTGCTGAAATTCTCATCAGATTTTAGGTGATGTTTAGGTCACCGTCTCTTACTACACAAAGGAACAAAAAATGAAATGAGAAAAAAGGGTCATTCTAAGTTAATTCTCTCCTCGTAAAAGAACAGGGGACATTGCAGATCATCAGTACTGAGGTGAATCTGATCACACATTTGATTAAAAAATACATTCAAGTCAAACGAGCTCTTTCCATCTATTCAGAAACACAAATGCCCAGAGAAAAATGGATTAATAAAAAATATGCTGCTAAGTGATAGGTGTAATTTCCTGTCTTCTATGTAGATGGTTGCCTTCATTGCAGTAGGTGGGTAATGATGGAGGACACCTCTGACTGGTGGAGTTTAATGTCAAGTTAAGAAGATGTATCACAACAAAACAAATGTGTTCTTCAAGATGGGACAAAAGTAGAAGCAATGAAATACAATTAAAACTAAATTAAATTCTTAAAACAAAATATAACAAAGCATTCTGTGATAATATGAACAAAGTTTTCAATAATGTAAAGCGGAACAGCCAATGAGAGAAATATATATTCTTAACTGAAGACTCTGGAGGAGGAGGCTGATCCAAAGTTTAGTCTAGTTCTAGAATCAACTGAAAGCTCAACCAGTGACTAACTTAGGAGACATGGGACGTACCAGTCTAATGGGATGAACAGATAAGCCACAACTAGTCTGTTCAAGCCCTTACAAACAAGCCATAAGGTGTCAGAATTAATCAAATATACTATTTGCTCATGCTCTAGTTGGAGTACTTTGAACCAACTGCAATCTGGTATTAGTGTCTGACCTACATTAACATGCAAAAAACTAGTTCAATGTCATAGAAACAAAGCATGAGGGACTTTGCTGAGGTCTTCAAAATTAAGGAATTGTTGGACGCATGAGATTTGATCAGCAAGTATTAAAGCAAAAATTACAGTTAGTAGCTGCTGTGGTGTGCAGCAGCTGATGGGGATCAAAACTAATAAACAATAAACACACCCAAACCTTAGTGTTGTTTAAGGAGTTGCTGTATTTTAACATAAGCCAAACAACTTGCTAAGAAACATCAAGAAGTATCATTTTTGCTGTATCATCTTTTTCTTTGTTAAATATGTAATTTTGCACCAAAAATACAAAAACCAAGGCACTCTCTTATAATTTTAAAATGCCTTTAATAATTATGGCATGTCTTAATGGATTTCAGCCTGCTGGCCTTCATCATGCCATAATTAATAAAGGCATTTTAAAAATATGAGAGAGTGCCTTGGTTTTTGCATTATTGTGCACTGACAGTCCTTTCACCAAAGATTTTTCATTCCTGCCTGGAGGTCCATGAAGCATTCCTCGTTACTGTTTGTTCAAAATATGTAATTTTATTTAACCTTTATTAAATATCCCATTGAAATTAAGAACCTCTTTTACAAGGGAGTCCTGGTCAAGATAGGCAGCAGCAAATACAACACACAGTTACAAGATTACACAGTTAAAACACATGTAACAGACACAGTCGACAATCAACAGTTTGTGAAAGTAAAATTTGCAAGCAGATTAAGAAAAACAAGTGCAAGCAAACATAAGACTGTAAACATAAGACATGCATATTTAATGAAAACAGGATAGGGTTTAGTATGGATCCCTGTGGTACACCACTGGCCAGAGGGGTATGGTAAGCTAGCTACCGAAAACCAAAAGTAAAACTTAACACGCTTCAAATGTCTGACCCTGCTTCTGTGCCTCTGTTATACTCTGTTGTCATGGTTACCCCTCTTATCGGTGCCCCAGCCTTAGAATAAAGTGGTTTTTTTTTTGGTTTTTTGGGGTTTTTTTCGTGGTGCCGCTGCTGAATGTATATAGTGGAAACCCTGCACATGGGTTCTGCTTCCGGCCACCCTGCTTCCCGAGTGTTTGCGTTCTTCTCATAGGCTACATGTATTTGTTTAGTACACCTCCGTATTGTATCAAAGGCCCCGAACGGAAACAGTTCGGTACAAATGAGTGCACTGTTACACCCTTAATCACCAGTGATGAAAAAGATGTATCAGTAAAGCAGACTTAATCAAATCACAGATACTGATGCCCTCCTGGAGACCAAAGCAGATCAGAATCTCATCATCACACCGAGGTCAAGAAATTTAACACCTTACTGAAACACACAGATGCTGTTATGACTTAGGAAAAGACCACCTCTCCATTAACTTAGACAAAAATGTCTAATGTCTAAACAGATTGGTGTAAAATGTAACAGATGTGTCGGTTCTTCATCAGGGGTTATTGTGTTGTATGCTGAGTGTGGGGGCATTACCATATCAGGCTTAACATTATTGGACAGTTTAAGTTGCATGTCTGTATGGGGTTGATTTCACACATTATATGATGACAAACTGGAGTGACCTTTTAATCAACCTTTGCATCGCTCACCTTGCGACATCTGCTTTCCACTGAGAGGTGTCTGTGAACGTTATTGTTAGTTGAAAGTTGGCTCTAGTAAGTAATCAGAAATTATTTCATCATCCAATTTCTGTTGGAGGGGAGTTATTTTAATTAAGAGATTCATTAAGTTAGTTCATTAATTTCCCCGCAGGTGCCTTGGATACTCAAGGGAATATCAAATCAATTCTGCCGCCTATTATTTAATATCAGACTGAACATTTGGTGAGTTAAAGGGCAACTTCCATCTGTTTCATTCTCTTGTGGGACAGATGAGTGGCCAGTCAATAAAACAAATAACTACATCTTTGTGGTTGGTTAAAATATAAATTAATCCAGAGTAACAATTCCCCATCACTAGTTTCCAATATGGATCGACTGCAGTATTTTTACACAGCTTGACAGTCTTAATCTTTACAGCAGGCTGTTTAACTCCTAACTGACCATTGCTGATCATTTCACTGCATTTGCTGCGTATTGCAGCTTGAGTCCTCTGCCTGCCCTCCAGCTGTATACAGTAGCTGTCAGCCTGACACTTCTCTCAGCTGATATATGCAGGATGCTATCTATCATTGCCACGACATTGCATATCCCCTTCAGTTTGACACATTTGACAGACACTCTTGCCCATTAATGCCATGGTATCACCTAGCTTGTTATCAGCACATCTGCAATACGCAGAGGATTCCACCAGAATTGAAGGCACAGTGCTCTGTATACTTGAGTCTCTGGAGTGTGCGGCACTTGGATAATTTTCGTGTTTAGTTCTTTGGATAGACTTCATGAATATTATACCTGCTGAGTGAATAGGCAAAAGATCACCTGGCTGTATGGGCTCAAAAGGCATCGTGATGGATGTGAAATGTTGGAAAGACATCGTAGGACAAAGTGTTGGCCCACACCATCGATCACTCATGTGGAGCAGATGACACAATTCTCCCTCTCTCTTCCAGCAGGCGAGTTTATCAGCGCTGCCCAGAATATTTAACAGGGAAGAGAGTACACCCGTGGGATCTCATTTGCACAGGTGTCCATCTGGTAGAAGTTGTCTGGGATAATCTCCACATCATGTCACATTTGCATCCCAGCTTCGTGAAAATGGCACACTTGACTGTAAGCGCAGTGCTTGATGCCGGCCAGTTCGAAGGGTGAGGGATTGTTTGCCGACACTGTAGCGAAGACCAGTGTGTTTTGTGCTAATCCACAAGGCAGCTAATGCTGCGCAATTATGTAAGGATTTAACATGTTTGTAATTGTTTGTTGGTTCAGCTCAATTTGTGTAACCAGCTTTAGTTGGAAAATTAGCAATGAGATTTTCCTAAACACTGCCAATTTGTTTGGTCTCTTAACCAGGAGGGATTTGCTGCAGTCGGGCTCGAGTACTTGTCAACTGTGACAGTGTTATTAGCCAGTTTGGGCAAAGAAAAGGTGCTGTTATTGAATTCATTGATCATCAAGGACCTTTGCTTCTTTTCCCTCCTCCAAATAGCACAACTTTCACAGTGAATCAATGTGTTCATTGATTCTTATGTTCTGTTAAGAATTACTCAAGCAACAGATCCAATCTCAAAATCGCTGTAGCATTAATGACTGAAACAGGATCTCTGTAAATGCCGAGCATCTGTATCTTTTCCTCTCACGTGTCTGTTCAACGCCTCTCTTCTGGGCAACACCAGATCTAATCAGAGTCCCTCCACGGTTGTTCGTACACATGAGAATGGTTTAGTACTTGACAAAAGTGTCTCAGTAGAGGAGAAACAAATCACTGATGGTATAATATAATACAAAGCCCTAAAATAAAATGTTTATTCCGCTCTGAACGGATACTCACTGGTATCTCTGGGCCCAGGCGTGTCGTCTCCAAACATTACAAGTAATCTTGCATTTTACACCCCCTCTCTTATGTTATAAATCCTCTTCTTTATGTATATGACCTGTGCAGTTCCACTACATCAATTGTAGCAAGTAATTTTCTGCTAGCTCACACTGTATCTGCTTCACATGTAAAAACAAAAGGCTCAATCAATCTTCAAGTGCTGTTGACATTCAGAGCTGTCACTCCACATTACTGCCCATGTCCACTCCCCTCGTACACGCACATACAGTAAATATACACCTACTTACCTACTTACATGTATTTATACTTGAATGGATGGGAAAATGTTGTAAAATTATAATTCATTGGCCATTTCTTGAAAGAAAGATAATTTTTTCCTTAAAAATAAATGTGGCATATATTGAAAAAATGATTAATTGCGTTTTGCAGGGAGGTTGCTTTCTATCTCCCTGTGCTGCATTTAATGATTCACATGGAATCTGAGGAATGAGGCTTTTTGGGGATTTCAATAGCTCAGACTGAGTTATGTGAAGTCAAAAATATACTGCTGGCAGGTTTTGTTTACTACATCTGGCAAGACCTCAATATGAAACTCATTTGTTTTCTTTAACTAACTGATTGACTTTCCTTTTTTAAATTTTTTTACAGAAACTCTACATACTGCATGAAAGTGTCCATGTCTCTCACGGTAGCGGAGAATGACACCGACCTCTGCTACAACTCCAAAATGAGGTTCGTTCAGAAGGCGGAACTAAGCAAAAGCAAAAACATCACCTGTCCAGGCATCGAGGGTTATACACAGCCGGGAGTGGAGCCTGAGATTATATGGTACAAGGTAAGTTATGAAGCAAGATGGTGCAAAAGCTGGTGGTTTTGTTTGGACACTGAAACCATCAATGGTGGAAGAAGTATTCAGGTCATTTTCTTAATACAGTAATGTAAAATACTGCATGAAAAACCTTACCAAGTACTTGAATTATTAACCCTTTATAGGGCACTCATAGAAATACTGTGAGATTCCAAATTTCAACCATAGTGTGTTATTAGAGGACATAACAAGATGTTACTTCTGTGAAATTGTTTATTGTTACATAGAGAATCAAGGTAAATGCATTTACCATATTTGGTTCTTTACCCATAATGGCCAAAAAAAAACCTTAAAACTTAAAAAAAATACATAAGACACACTCACTGTAACTGTTGCTGTCACTGTCTTGTAATGTGTGTGGAAATTACCAGTATAGGTTGAAAGTATAGTTTGAATTTAATGTATAAATTGAGTCAGCATGTTACTGTTGGAGCTGCTGGGGGGGAGTTGCTGTTTTTTTTGTTTTTTTTACTACATTAATTTTATATTCAGGGATACCCGATAAATCCAAGGCCTCATCACATGATTAATCAGACAAGAAAGAATAAAAAAAAAAAAAAACTTCTGACGCACAGATCTGTTTTCAGTTGTGTGGTTGTCAGAGTTTTTGGTCGGATATTGAATGGTTTCAACATTGATTCAAACGAAACCAAGTCGGAGTTGAGAGGAAAAAGTCAATATTTGGCGGAGCTGTTAATAATTTATCGACATCTGAAGTCTGTGCCTGACTGCACTCTGCTTTTTTGTAAAGCCAAAAGCCCAAAAAAGTTGGAAACCACTGGCATAATTTTTAACGATGTTGTTTTTTGAAAGGGCAGTTTGTAAGATTTAGGCCGATTGAGAAGGATCTAACTGTAGAAATTGTTTTAATTGGTCTGTAAATAAGAATGGCGTTCTGACTTCATCTCTGCATGTTGTACCATCATGTTTCTAAAGGACCTCTGAGGAGCTGTTTTAAATCTTTATTTTCAGTTTTACAGTGGGTTTCATTCTACATGTTTGAGAGTTACAATCATCTTAACCTCTTACATCCATAGTTCTGTCTGTGTTGCCACGGTAACGCCACGCGATGCTTATAGCAATATACACATACTGTACATTCATATAACCAGAAGAACGTCAATTAAAAGCTCAACAAAATCAATTGTCGGGCAATAGAATATAATCCAAATAGCAAGCACTTAAGTGGACAAATATCAAAAACATGCGAACAGCGTATGTCATGAATAATTTGATAAAACAAAAGACCAATGCGACAACGTTTGCATCACTAAAATAATACTAAGCAGATCCAACAGTACAAGTATTATTTTTCTAATGCTGAAACTCACTGAAAGAGTGTAAAGGTCGCATTATGAAGCAATGATTATTATTTTTCTTACCTTTGCTGTTTTCTGATCATAAGTTGGTTTTATATGAATGAAACTTCCGTTATTGTCTACTCCATTGTTTAATAAAATGAGGGACTTCTTTTTTTTTTTTTTTTTATGGCCACTGTAGTGCAGTGTGTAGGGCATTCAGTTGGTTGTAATCTGCATCTTTATTATTATTATTATTATTATTATTATTATTATTATTATTATTATTTATTAAGAATATCAAACCCTTTAAAGCTGTCAAATAATAGCATTCATCGTGGTGTAGAAAGTACCACATTTGTGTCTGTGACGTAATAAAATGGAAAATAATCACCACCTGAAATTGGAATAGATTTACTTGCATTGTTAGCTAAGTGAAACATTTTCTACATAAATATTTACAGATTAACGTCACAGGAATATCTTTTAATTATTGAAGGAACTGACTTGTGAAATGAAAATCCTCAAAAAAATGCACATACAGATATATTATCTACCCTCCAGTGCTGCATTTTGCACTTTACAGAATTAACATTACTGTAACTCCTAAACTGCATTCCACAAAATTCAAACGTTATCAGAAAGCTGAGATTCTGAGCTTTCCGACACTATATAACACTTTGCGGCAGCAGTGTAGGACTCTATTTGTAAGTAGAAAGGAACTGTTTTAGAGATTAAAAAACAGCTGGAAATAACAAAAAATATGAAGCCATAATATGAATAGTGAATGCTTGAGACCAAAAAACATGTTTGAACAGATGTAAAATAGTTGAAAGTTTATTTCTGCAATTTCAAAGAGTTTCATTATGGACATTTACAGTTGTTTCTGAGACTACATATGCTAAAAACTTCAAGTCTTTTTTTTTTCTTTTTTACTAAAACACACTGTTTTAAGCATTTATTATTTATAATAATGATAATTAATGTTTAGATACTGAAAGTTAAGTTCTTCCTGAAAATAAAGTTGCAGAAGAACTGGCAAAAAAGACACTTTAAAGATAGTTTTATTGCAAAGAAAACATGAAGACACCTAGGCGGTCTGTTTTAATGGCAGTGTGAAAAGGGTTAAATGCCTTGTGTTTTGTTTGTTTACTTAAACTTAACAACCTGCTTCGTTAAACTCACATGGAGAAATCTAATACCCGCAGTGTAATAATCCAGTTACTAACTTTTACAGACCTCTTTTGTCTCACAGGTGACATTGACAGAGCTGTTAAGTGACGTTTGGGGGACAATTCATCAACTGTACAGGATTAGGTGGCCACATCACTTCTCCAGTTTCTCAGTGAATCAAATTAAAATGTAGATAAAGACTGTGGGCTTCACACCCTCCAGTTATTGGCTCTGGCTTTGTCTGTGGGGGTTGATTGAATTCTGGGAGGTCTGTCTTGGACTGTGATACAAAACCAAACCCACAGTGCCCCAGTTTTCTTTGCCTCAGGTATTTTGTGGCCCCAAATCTCAAACTCTATGAAAGTCCATAATTCTCACCACCTACAGAATAGTTCTGGAAATACTGTATATAAAAAATGAGTTACTTGTGCGGAAAAAGGCAGGATTAATCACCCATACAGTAAGGTGTAGTGAGCTCCATTCTGGTGTACTTTATATGGTCCACTGTGCAGCAGAGGCAGCACACATTCTTTATTCAAGTAGTTACATATACTTGAAGAAAAACAGACTGGAAGTACGGAGTAAGAAATGATCCAGTGATGCAAAGCAAATGGCACAAATGAATACAATCAAAAAGCAATTAAAGTATTATAACTTAAAATATGAATAATAATGAACATTTCCCTTCTAATCACTTTCACCAATGTGAAATCATTTTACAATATTGACAACAAAACCCAAAACATTATTGTTATTTTAGGGGTTTTTTTGTCATACATGATCTATCTACCAAATAACCAACTTTTCTATCTGTTACTGTTCCATCCAATTGAGTTAAAATTATAAAACTGGGCTTGATGTCGGAACTTGTGAAAAGTTGGGCAAAATAAAAATAATAGTTAAATATTTAGAGTCAAACTGTGACAGGGAGATAACTGGGTCAGAACTTTCCAAAACTGAAGGTGCTGTTGGATGTTCCTGGTCTACGGTGGTTAGTATTCTACCAGAAGTGGTCTAAGGAAGGACAGGCAGGTCTCACCCTCAACGTGGTAAAGGATTAGGAAGTGGTAAAAATGCTGATTTTGTTGTTATAATTGTACCTTTCAGTGGGTGGTATTTGTAAGGCAGCAATTAAACACTTAGTTCTTGAAGTTGATGTGTTGGAGGCAACAAAACGGACAGTGTAAGGTCTGAGTGCCTGTGATGATGATGCTGTAGGTCAGGGCATCGCCAACATTGGTGGTCTGGTTGGATGTTCCCAGTCTACAGTGGTTAGTACCCTGTCAAATGTGGTCTAATGCTGGAAAACAACATCTCACCCCAACTGGGAATCTGTGGGACACACCATTACCACCTACGTAATATTGCTGCTACCAAGTGCTACCAATTGCTGCGGTGGATCCCTAAAATCCTGTAGGCTGCAATGTGGGACCTCCATGGATTGGGCTTGGTTTGCCAGTTCATACAACATTTTCTGCTCTGAATCGACTTGTCCTTGCCTAGACCATTTTTGGTAGCTACTAACCACTGAAGACCAGGAACACACAACAAGACCTTCAGTTCTGTAGATGCTCGGACCCAGTCATCAGCATCACAAATTGCTAAAGTCCCTCATATCTTCATGTTGCTCAACACATCCACTTCTAGGACTAAATATAGACAGAAAACAACATCTCAACCCACTTGGGAACCTGTGGGACACACCATTACTACCTATTAAATATTGCTGTTACCAAAAACAGCCATAACTTGAGGTCAGGAGTCCACAAGACCTCTGAAGGTGTGCTGCGATATTTGGCAGATCCCTACAATCCTGTAGGACACGTGGGACCTCCATGGATTGGACTCTGTTTGCCAGCACATACGCAAGACCTCTGAAGGCGTTCTCTTGAGGTCAGGAGTCTCCAAGGCCTCTGAAGGTGTTCTATGGTATTTGGCAGATCCCTAAAATCCTGTAGGCTGCCACGTTGGATGCTTTAGACTTAGTCTGCCAGCACTTACCACGTTTTCTTGGCTGAATTAACTTGTTGTTGCCTTGACCACTTTTGGTTGTTACTAACCACTGAAGACCAGGAACACACAACAAAACATTCAGTTCTGTAGATGCTCAGACCCAGTCATCAGCATCACAAATTGTCAAAGTCGCTCAGATCTTCACATTGCTCAACTCATCAACTTCTAGACCTAAATGTTCACTTGCAGCTTAATATATTCAACCCAATGAAAGGTGCCATTGAAACAAAATACTCATTGTACAATATTCCCACTTCACCTGTCTGTGGTCAAAATGTTATGGTTTTTACAGCTCATCAGCGTATTTTCATTAATAAATCACTAGTAAATGTGAGTGTATGGCAAAGACTTCCTGCTAGGTGAAAACAGCTCTTGAAATCACAAGAGTCCTTGAAATAAGGCTCATCCAAAATAATATCAAGCAAATTCTGAAAGTTAGTGAAAAATCCTCCCTAAGAGTGTGTGTATGAATATTTCCACTGAGCAGCACGAGTAGCTGCTGTAGCTCTTAATGACAGTGTGTTTCAAAGCCAAGGCCTCTGTGGATTCAGCTCTACATTCAATATGCTTGAAGATAAAACACTAAAAAGTCTTCTGTTGCTCCTAATTAACAGTATGGAAGTGAAACTATATCTGCGACTCATTTCAAACACTTGTTACAGCTGACACAGTGTATGTATTTATTCACATGATCTTTTTTTTTACATTTTTTTTAATGTTTATTGAATGAGGTAGAGTATACAGACAATGTATACAAAAAGAAAATAACATAACACGTTTGCCGGAGGGAATACAATGTCCAAATCCGACCAAATACTGATGGTTTTTATAGCCTTTTTGTTTCCAGATTTATCTAACAGCTTTCAATAAAGTTCAACATCTTACAAAAAATAAATAATATTTGGTTTTGTGTAACAGAACTTACACTTGTGAATGTAAAATTTAGCAAGTAAGAGAAATACATGAATTATTAAAAAAAAAAAAAAAAAAATCTTTTTGGGGTATCTGTAATAACAGAATAATACATTTTTCCATGATATGACAAAGTCTCTGAAAACAGGGTCGATAATAAATCTGCTGAAGTCCTTCCACAGTTTCTTGGTGTATGAACAATGCCAGAAGAGGTGCAGAACAGTCTCTGGATGGTCCCCACGAAAAGAACAGTTTATGTTTGTGTCTTTTTTGAATTTCAACATGATACATGATCTTTTTCTTTATTTCACATAAAGGAATGCAAGCCAAAACAGTGGAGAGCAACCATAGAAACCAAGGACATTCTGTTCATCAAGGAAGTACAGGAAGAAGACTCTGGGAATTACACCTGCGAGTTACAGTTGGGGAACTTTGTGGTTAGGAAGACTACAGAGTTATCCGTCACAGGTAAGAAAAGAGAAAATCACTGCTGCACATACTTTGATTGCACAGTCTTTTCCATTTTCTTTCACGTTGTCCCCATTGTCTCGTGTGCCTTTTGTGCACAGCACCTGGCAATTGTTTTCTACAGATTGTGTTTTTCACACTGTGATCTCGGGGAAAAGGAAGGGAAAAAAATCGCTTCAGGTTGTTTTTAAAAAATTAAGCTTTTTAAAGCTGAGCCCTGCACCTTTTGCCAAAGTGTCGCAGTCAATAGCGGTGGCGTCTCTGTGACTTCTAGGCTGCTTTAATTGCTAAGTAGAGGAATTCACACACCGCCACTTCAGCACTTTTTCTTAAGGCTGTTGAAATATTTAAGCCCGAACCCTAAAGTGGGTGACAGATTGCTTGCCACTGACACTGTCACAGCCAAGGTTGACACAGCAGGCTCTGTGGATAGGATCCCGAATTTTACAGCTCAATTATACCTCACTTTTCTTTGCTTATCTGATTAGAGTTAATTTTGGTTTGTGTTCTGCGTCACATCAAAATGCTTCTTTAATTATGTGGTCGGTAATGAACACCACAGAGTCATGGTCTCCTTATCGCTTTCATTTGAACTAACCACAGATATTTTGCTAGATCGTGATAATCATGGCCGTTCTCCTATATGAGAACAATAGCACGAATCAGATAGAAATGATTTGTCCACATCATCGTTATCACGTTTTTACAGTTATTATCTTGCTGTGTCCCTTTTTCTTTCATTATCAATTCTAATAATTCTTTGTATGTTTCTCTAATAGACTTTTTATATCCAGTGTTAAAATTATGTATGCTAGCGTAGCCCACTTTCTCCAGTGCTCAATGCTAAAATTATTTATTTACAGTGTCAGGAAAAATTGAACATTTAAGTTTCTTTTTTAACGTCAGTAAGACCTCAGAGTATGAAATATAGCAACATGCAAAGTAAAGAAGGTACGCATCTCTGGTGTGTCTTTAAAACAATACTGGAAGGGGGCATTAACTCTTTAAGTGCCAGACAGTTAAGGGGATAATAAGCCTTAAAAGTGCCACAGAATTTGGCCGTGTTTCAGTATTTCGCGTCCTTTTTATAATATTTGAAGAATCCTGCAGGAAACTGCTCGGTAACATCCGACCGATTGCTGATTAGATCCAAAACGCACCGGACGCAGCCGATTCATTATTGATCGTAATTTGCATAATTTATAATAATAATAATAATAATAATAATAATCTTTATTTATATAGCACTTTTCATACATTAAAAACTGTAGCACAAAGTGCTTTACATATCAGTTTAAAAATCAGTACCGCCCCCCACCCAAACCCACCCACTCACCCGCACACACACACACACAAATACATGCAAACCCACAAGCTCACACATACTTAAGAAGACTGACTGAGCACGGGTAGACCAGAACAAAAATGTACAAGTAAAAGTAAAACATCAATTTAGGAGGCGCTGTCTCAGGGAGCCTTCCGCACCAGGATGCAGCCGCCGACCCCGGCGACCAGGCACCAGCAACACAGCCCCGCATCCCAACTAGTGGGAGAGGGCCAACTGGGACCCCCACCCACCAGAAAGGAGCGGACCCCAGTGAGAGAAGGTGCCACAGCCCCCGGAGTCCACAGCCGCCCCCCGGCATGGAGGGCTCCCTCTGATGAAACACCAGAGAATAAGAAACATTAAAAAGATATAAAAATATTATTCGGTCGCGTGACCTCAAATTCCCATCTGCTTGGTCTCAAAAGGGGGACACAGAAAGAACGTCATCAAAATGTGAGAAAGAAATGGGGGTGGATGGTTTGTTTGTACACAAATGTGGCGTGTTCTCCAAAGCCGATCTGATCGGCCCGTGGCACTTTACAGGTTGTTTTCGTAAAGCCGATTTAATCGGCCCATGGCACTGAAAGTGTTAAAATATGAACCCCACTCAATTTTGCAAATTTACGTTGCTGTTGGGTGTTGTGCTACTCTTCAGTTATGGTTTTCATCAACCTGTTGAGCACATTTTACATTTCCAAACAGTCTTTTCACTAGAAGTAGGGCCAATGGTATCCACCTAAGCTATAGCTAGGAAATGGTTAGGTGGTACTATGCAAACATTAGGATCTTTTAGTTTCTGGTCTAAAAAATAGGAATGTTTCAGTGGAATGGTCATCTTTTTTATTCCTGATAATCAATGTATATTGGTCTTTAATGGGAAAAGACAAATACTGTCATCAAAAGCGATATTTGAGGGAAACAAGTGTCTTTGATGCATCTTTCTGTGCAGAAATAACTAAAATACCTGTTTTGTTACAGGAAACATGTCCAATGCCTACCCTCTTTACCATGCATGTAGCTGTAATCCTCACTCTGCAGTTCACTTGAGATTTGACGGAGAAGTTGTTAGCTGTTAGCCTGAATAGTGTATCTTTTCTTTGGATGTTACGGTAAGATCAGTGGAATAAATAGGTAGCGTTTATATTTGGCAGTGATAGTGACTCTGTATTGTAGATTAGCATTGGTTCTTTGATGGAGACCATACCTCATCATGATTGCACGCGGAGAAATCTTACATCTGTGAAGTATACACGTAATGACCTCATATTTAATCCACTGAACATCTGTAGTTGGATCATTTTGAGATACTGAATACAAAAAGAAAAACAAAACTGTATTTGTTATGATATCCTGAAAAAACAGACAACTACAGAATTTGTCATTGGGTCATTTGTTGGAATTATGAAGTTTTATTGTTGCCATAAACTAAACTTATTTCACAATATCTGTAGAAAGAGTGTCCTGAATATAGATTTGCACATCATTCTCTTCACTTCCCTTGTATTTATTTCACTATCTCGATTTAACCCTTTCAGTGGACATCTGTTCAAAGGTGTTCTCTTGTATATTTATGGATTTTGTTGTTTTAGTTCCATATCAGCCAACACAGTGGACACTTATGCATCATCCCATACACTGCAGTTCATACCATTACTGTAACTTTACTGTTGTAGATAAACCTCATCTGCAGTAAAATGTTTGAGTGTAAAAAATTAACTGTTAAACAAGAAATTGTTTTTTTTTTTTTTTTTTTTTTTTTGCATATTATATCCATGCAGGTATGTTAAAATGTGAGAAAACATCAGATTATCAGCATTAAAAATGTTTTTATTTCATAGTTTTCACACAGTAGATCAGTAAATACATGTTTCTTTGCTTCTAAAATTAAACGCATGGTGTCCAGCTGAGTGGACATTTTGGTAACTGCATGAAAAATAGGTTCATAAAAAATCAATCGCATAGTTTATTTATTTATTTATTTATTTTTTCATGCCTAAATTTCATGAACAAAAGCACTCAGGAAAGAACAATCTTGATTAAGGTTCTTGGAATTCATGCATAAAAGGGTTAATGTACTGCAATGTTTTTCTGGTACATTATAATTATTTTGTTTACTGCAGTTGGACATTAAAGACATTCCATTCCCCATATTCTCTTCTCTAAACATAAATATATGTCAGCTCCGTAAGCATTTGCAGATACTGCTCCTCTTTATTTTACTGTCATCCCTTTACCAAGCTTTGTAACATCATGAATGATAAAATGCCGGCGTTGAAATCAGCCTATTGTACTTCTTATTTGTAGTATAAATAGAGTGCATTTTCATATAACTAGATGCATTCCCAGCCTTTTATTAGTATTTCACACAATAGTTTTTCGCTGTGACTCATTTGGCATGAGCGCACCTTTGCTTTGGCGACTCATGTCTGAAAGGACGAAGCACGGCGTGACACGAGCCGAAATGAAAACACAGCGAAATGAAGTGTTTTCAGACAGATCGAGGGGCCGTTACGTTTCAGTGCGGCCGCCATCAAGGATTGTGGGTGTGAGGGTCAGACAAAGTGTTTGCCGTTAACTGCTACCTGATTACACTTTATAGTCCCTTTAAAGAGACAAAGACAGACTCCAGCGAAGGCCAACCTAAATGATAAATCATTTTCTCAGCAGCCTCAAAATGTCATCCTCTGGGGAGAGTCTTAATCTCTCTATCTACTGTGGAGACGTTCAGCATTTCAAAACAGGTGGCCAAACATGATTGATGATTTGGCCGCGGCGGTAGAAGCGGCGTTTATGATATTTAGAAAGAAATATACTGTTCAACCTGTGTCTGTGCAGCTTCGATTCCCTCTGTGGCCTTGAATGTGCCTGTATTTGTTTGTTTTGTGTGGACTTTTGATGCAGTGATTCCAACTCGATGCATGCTGGGATGGAGCAGCATGAATGATTTAAACTTTAGCTGCACATTATTCACAAATGTTAGTTTTCCAGCACATGTTGGAGAAAATCTAAGGCACATGTTCAAGCCCTTAGTGTTCTTTTCATTCAACAGTCACTGCAAAAAAAAAAAAAAAAAAAAAAACACACAAAAAAACAAAACAGCCCAACCAAATTGTCTTGTATTGTGCAGAAAAAGCAGCTGCCACATTTTACTTGGCTAGAATTCAGAAAAGTCCAGCTAGTAAATATTTAAACAAACAAGAATCACTATAAAAATTCCAAAATTGATGAAACGTGTGTTAATTACAAGCAATGAAAACGCAGCTTTTTAAGATGTAATTAATATTCTTAAACAGAGACGCTTTGTAAATGGACTCGGCCCTAAAATAATGATGGAAAATGACAAACATTATTGTTTTAGTTTGATTAAAAACAGCTTAATTGAGAGCTAAGTCCCACCCCTTCTGGTTGTGCCCCACAGGAACTCATTTTGGAACAACAACAGAATTGCAGTCAGTGATAAGTAATTTTTTTGTTCACATTTAGATCATACCATCCTTTATATTTTGGATGTTTGTCAGTTTAAAAGATAATTTTACAAGTTAAAGTCGGGGTTTGTTGTTAAAGTGTTTAATAATGAGACGGTGAAAGTCCATAGATAGAAAAAAAACCACACATATGGAAGTCCCCAAAAAATGTCTCTACAGCTTCAACATGACCAGGCTTGTATTCATTTTCATTTCTTTTTAATGTTTTTTCACTTTGCTCTCGAAATTTGAGGTGAAATATACCAAGGCAGCGGCCAGTTTGGTGTGACAACAGATGCAGTCCATTGAGCTGTTTTACACACATACATACATACATATTTCTTTACTGTCTTTGCATTAAACCATGACTTTCACGTTTAACTTTGACAAATTTTATATGTGTAAATGGTGGCGCAATTCAAATGGGGTCAATGAATTATTTATTGTCCCGCCCCCCAAAAAGGGGCAAGGGGTATTGTTTTTGGTTTGGTTGGTTTGTTTGTTTATTTGTTTAACACTAGCAGCAAAACTATTGGTTGAATTCACACCAAATTGGGTTTATAAATTGCCAGTGACCCAGAATAGATATCATTACATTTTGGGAAAAGTAAGTAAAAGTTCAAATTTTTTTTTTTAATTTTTAAAATCTTTTTCTTCTCCCATTTACTTATAAATAGGCAAAATTTCTCATGTCTATAAAAACATCAGTTTTGCTTCAGTTTACTTCAAACTTGGCACATATATAGAGGCAGTTGATATGCTGACGTCACCACATGCATAGACAAGATGACATCAGCTGGATCGATGCCAAAATAAGCTACAATACATGCGAGGGGTGGGGTTTGTTGTACCTGGAAACACTTGTTTTTATTTTATTTTCTGTAATCTTTTGTCACTGACTGCCATTCATTTATTTTTCCCAATATTAGATCTCATCTGGCACAGCAGAATGGATTGGGTTTATATATCTATATATCTTACTGAGACAAATTTACAAAGGATTATTATATTTTTTTTTTTTTAAGTTGAGGACTCATTTCATAAAATGTAAAATCATTGAATAAAATGTCCACTAAATCATTCACAGCATAGCCTCCTCTATAAACATTTGTTCAGTTTATATTGTTTTTTTAAGAATTTCCTAAAGAAATGTAAAGGGAGCTTTACTCAGAAATGAGATGTCTTACTTGTTACCATGGTGACAGTCCTGATTCTGACTGTTCATAAGGATGAGGTCCCATAAAGGAGCAGGTCTCCCTACAGTACTATCATGCAGCAGTTAGTCTTTTTCTACAGTTTAAGTCCCCATTGTGTGATCTTTCCTGATGATAAACTTCTGGGTATTTTGCAAAATGCAGCAAAATGAGCGTATCAACCAGAAAAGACAGGGTTTCACCATTGAATCTAAAGTAAAAAATGAAAATGTCAAGTTCAGCGGAAATGCCGTAAACGCTGTAAGTTTGTCTTTAACAAGATAAGTGAATTAAAAGTGGACGGATGGTATTAGCAAGAATGTGTGGGAAATTAAACTTGGTAATTGCATTCAATCAGGCAGTTTTTCTCCATTAGTCTTTTAGTCATAGAATTTACTTCCAGTGTTGCACAGATATCAACTTTTATGAATTAAACAGCAGGAACCTTTACACTGGATTAACCCATATTTCAGATTCCAGTAGAACACATACAAATTTGGTACAGGAGTTCATCCTTTTAAGGATGCAAATTGACTTTAAAGGTATAAAATGCAATTTTCCCCCCAGGCAACACAACGTAAGAAAACTTCTTATTGTTTCTTTGTTATTTTTTATCTTCAGAAAAGTAACACCACCGTGCGTTTGGCTTGGTTTCTTTCCTGTTAGGTAAAATTGCCTTGAGTGCTTTTTTTTTTCTTTTCTCCTTTGGATGCTGTTGTTTTGTTTCCATTCGATTGAAGAAGTTGGGTTTTTTTCTACATTCTTTGTGCAGGCTTGTTGTTTGTGTTGATCACGATAACTACCTGGTGCTTTTGATCAGTCCTCTACTTTTGTCTCCTCACTGCTTATGAAAACATAAAACACATCACAACCAGTATGGACGGCGAAAGCGTGTGGTGTTTACATCCGCAAATGCATCTTTGGGGTTGAATCATTGTTCAGCCATAAAGACCATGAACTTTTTTTAAACAGTCCCTCTCGCTCTGTATGGTTTTTACATCCACAAATCCTTTGTTCTGTGTGTGTTTTCTTTGTTTTGCTGCTTTTTAGTAACTGCATCCTGTGACACTGCCTTGTAAACATGGAAAACAGTATCATTTATAACCATTTCAGGGAATTGCAGGACCTGCAATGAGAAAATCTGATATAATTTGACCAAATGGAGTAATGTATAAAGGGGTTATAGTAGTGTAGTGCTGGTATTTCAAAGTCTTAACAGCAGGGGGCAATCATATACCAGAACACATGTAGTTCTACCAAAACCACCAATGAATCATCACTATGTATGTGTAAAGCTTATTGTTTACACACATCTATATAATGGTATCAAGTTTTCTTCTTCAAACTAAAACTAATAGCTGCCCTCAGTAAAATTAACAGTGTCTTATAATCTTCATGTTCTGCATCAGCTGATAGTTTACATTGTAGCTCAGTTAGCTTACCTCTGTTAGCTTAGCTTTGTTTTTAGGTTGAAAACAGATACAGTTAAACCACAAATCAACTCTGTTTTCTGTACAGTTTGTGTTGTCAGTGTCTGAAATAAAGATCTGTTTAGAATCGTCCAAACAAGGTCAGAACTGTCATGGTTTAGTCTGAACCGGGGGTCAACAAACGGTGAACTTAGCCAAGATAATAACATCACATAATAACTTTATACCTTCATCAAACTCACACATGTAGAAGAAATGCTGCCATTTCAACATCAACCTGCATTCTATTCGTTTGTCCAGTCATAAAAACAACAGGTGCTGGTTTAGCTCGTTATGGGAAACCGGCAGAGTGACTCACTACTCCCTCTAGTGGTCACATAAATCAGTTGGACCATAGGTGTGAACTAGGGATGCGATATGTTTCTTGACACGCTGCCAGCAATACATTAACGATACAGTGAAGCCCCCTGCCGATACGATGCAATACGATTCATTAATGATTTGACAACGATTTGACTTCATACAATGTGATTCGGTTCGATAAGATTCATGATGCGATTTAACACAATATAAAGAATTCACAAGCCCACGTCTGGTTTCTAAATTTCTAAACATCACAGTTCTTTTGTCCTCTCTCTTCCCCTGTGAAGGATGTATTGGATACTGGATTGTTTTCTATACAGCAAATGAAACCAACTTAAAAATAAGATGTAATTCAGTATGGAACAGAAAGAGGATGGTTTTATTCCTAATAAACACTAAATCATAAACAAAAAAATGTTTTTTTTTTCAGTACATTTGTTTTTAATCTCACTCTCTATGTATACAATATGTTTAATTTATGCGATTTCTTTTTGGCTTCTTAACAAAAAAAGTACGCTGAATATCTCCTCTTCACCTGTTGTCTCCTGCCGTGCCACCCAGCTCCTGTATGTTTTAATAACACAACACCAAAAGATAGTGATGGTGCGTTCAAGGCACCTCGTAAACACAGGTGCAGAGGAGATAGACTATGTAATAATCGATGTAACCATGGGTTTTACCGATGCAGACACACTAAGAAAGATACATTGCACATTTAGCTGACACTTGTATCCGATGCACACTGAAGCTACCGGTGCAGTCACATCGCAATCGCCTGTCTCGGAACACCAGATCAAATCAGTGAATATGTCCATCCCTAGTATGAATAGTTTCACTTCATATCTCCACAGTCTAATCCACTGACATCTTTAGCAGAACATCAAAATGCTCTAACGATAATTTCAGGTCATTTTTTCATATTTTGAGGTAGAAATACTTCATACAGAAATGCTACATTTTCTTACTGAAACATTTTCCCCAGATGTGCATCACTTAAACACACGGGTAGGAAATTATTTAACATTTTTAATAAAAAGCTGCTATACATATATACATTACGTTACATTATTACACTACATGTACAGTAGGAAATAAATAGACAATAATGTAATAGATTTAAAGCAAAACTTGCTAGATAAGTGAGTTTTGATGCTCTCCACATTGATCTCATATTAATTTTTGCGAAGTTTGTTCCCAAAATGGGTTAACTGCTGCTGCTTCGCCTCCTAATTTTATGAAAAGCCTAATATTGCAGGTTTTATATTGTCTTGCTCCTCCAGTACTTGTGATATTAATTACTTTTGTGCATAAAATACCCAAGTTTGTCTAATTTTCACAATTAATCATGATAACAAGCCGTCTAGGGTTCAGTTGTTTGGGAAATTGTCAGCCATTTATCCCCATTATGTACCCATAAAGAAGGCCGATATGAAATAAGCTTTTAAATGAAAAAGAAAAACAACACCACGTCGTAAAAAACTGTCCTATTTACAAAGACAGGGAAGGCACTCTTGCAAAAGTGGGCCATTTTTACAGTATATTAAATCTGTTTAACCTTTTTACAGTCAAACGGATGGCGTATCATTACCGGACCTTTAAAGGACCTCATGTGGATTGGGATCAGGTTTAGCCCTTTTCCAAACTGGATAAATGTATTTTTTCTGTATGATTTGTAACGGCTATAATCGACTTGCATCAAACATATTTTTCAGTGCTCTGTTTGATTCCAGATGATGCCTGGACATGTGTGTTTATCCAGCAGGTGGTTTTCCTGGTCGATACAGATGCAGCAGTAAAATGATGATTACTAGTGTTGTGTTTGTTGGGGTCCGCCCCTGTGGTCTCGTAATGGGACATCTGCTTGACCAATGACTGAACAGTATCAATTAAGGCTGGGCAGTCTGGACAAACAAAATCATACATAATCTCCTGGGGGTGGGGGTTGTGAGTGCTGTTCCTTTTTATTTTTTTTATTTATTTTTTTTTTTTTTTTTTTTTTATTGCTGTTCCTATGCTTCTGGTAGGGCTGCATGACACTGGAAAAAACTGACCTTGCAATTTTTTATTTTTTTCTTGCAATTTTTTTTAACCTTGCAATATATAGTGCGAGATGCAATAGCTGTGTGGTGCCAACGTAAATTTTCCGACAAATTAGTTGTGTTACCTCTCATTGTGGCAACAATTGCAAGGCACTATCAACACAGAACACTAGTGGCGGGCAGATCGATCCAAATATCGATAGATTGATACCAAGTCAGTATCGGTATCAGATCGATACTAGCGTGATGAGATCGATATTTAAGTTTCAGTTTTTCTCTGTGGCTATATTTTCAGGCTGAAAATGAGACAACAGCAAGCTGAATAATTTGTAAAAAGGCTGTAAGGTACAGATAATTTTGATAAAATTTTTGTATTTTCTGAACACTACCTAAAAAAAAAAAATGTTTCCTGGCGATCATTTTGTGCACTTTGTTTATTTAAGAAAAAAATTCCAAACATGACAATGTGTGTGGAAAAATTGTTTTGTTACTGTTCTATTGTTTCTGAAAAAAACTTATTTATGATAATAAAGTATTTTCTATTTAATTATAAACTTTGTCCAAATTCTGTCCTGTGTTTTAACTGTTTGATAATAAAAAAGGAAACATCACAAAACACTTAAAAGTCATGAAAATTAATTGAGATTTAGCATTCGATGATATAGCCACCTTAATTCTTGAAATGTATCGGTACTGATATTGCAATACTGGCCCTGTATTTACTTGGTATTGGATCGATACCAAAATATGCAGTATCACACACCACTACAGAACATGTGTTTCAATATCATCCATCTTGTCGTGAAATAATTCCAGATAACTGATGTTGCTCTTCTTTATGGCACCAAGTCTTCATCTTCGTGGATTTTCTCTTGTTCATTGCTCATTTTTCAATGTTGTTACCAGCGACTCACTCCATGTGCAGGGGCGTGGTCTGCTTTGGCAAACTGATTAAGAACGATTGTAATTGGTGGATCCTTGTGCGTAGTGTGTGTCAAGTACCACTGAAATTACATGAGAACACATTGAGTTGCCTCCTACATTGCAGGACCTGAGATGTGACTACTGCACACACGTACATCGCGATGACAATGCTCCAACGATATATTGTGCAGCTCTAGTTTCTGGAGGGTTTAGTCTGTTTAACTGGTAAAAACTGTCTCTGTTCTATTATTTATCACTTATATTAGGATAGTTTTATTGTAATATTTAGACAAGATAAAACCTGAAATAAATCTGCTCGTTGGAGAAGTAAACACTCGGTCCGTATTTTGTCATATTTCTATGATCGCTGCAGTGTTTTTACAAAACTGGTTGCACACCATAGTCTAATTTGTCTAGTTTGTCACAGTTTCATAATGAAATGAAAATACGAGTACACTGAAACCCATTTTGTTTTGCATGATTGTCTCTGTGACTTCGTGCATGCCAGAGTTTTGCAGCTGCTGTTGCTCTGAGTTGGTGTTTTTGCCATCACTCTGTTAGTTCCCTGAAGCAGAAGTGATCATATTTGGACAAAAGGGTAGAGCTGCAGGAGTGAGAGGCATGATGGGTGAGCACTTGATGGGTTTATTAAGGTATTTTTTTTTTAACCCTTTAACAACAGCAATGTCTCTGGTGCTACATTTTGAGCCATTGGCACTATCCACAAAACTTCTCAGCATCGGAAGCTGAGATGCTGAGTTTTCCAACACTATATAACACTTTACGGCAGCAATATGGGACTGTATTACAAGTAGAAAGGAACTGTTTCAGAGACTTCCACACAGGTAAAATAAACGCCTGCAAATAACAAAAAATATGAAGCCATAATGTAGGTACTGAATGTTCAAGACCAAAAAGCATGTTTGAGTAGATGTAAAATAGTTGAAAGTATATTTCTGCAATCTCAAAAAGTTTTGTTATGGACATTTACTGTTGTTTCTGATAATAAATACGCTAAAAACCTCAAGTCAGTTTTTTTTTTCTTTTTACTACGCACTGATCATTAATGATAGTTAATGCCCAGATATCGAAAGTTAAGTTCTTCTTGAAAATAAAGGTGCAAAAGAATTGACACAAAATACCTTTTCTGACAATTTTATTGCAAAGAAAACATGAAGACACCTAGGCAGCCTGTTATAATAGCAGTCTGAAAAGGGTTAGATTCAGGGGAAAAACATGTTTTATTCACTGAACAAAAACTCCTAAAATCTGAAGTTATAACTGCAGATCATACATGAGAAGGTCTAAATAAAGCAAATGAGACCAGAATGACTCTTGGAAAAACACTTCTTATTTTTTAGTTAGAAGTTCAATGTTGGTCTAATGAGCCAGCTCTTTTTTTGGTGTAACACATGAAAATAAAGTTTAATATATGCATTGGATTCAGCTTGAAGCTGCAATATTTACCTCTTGCTCTTGTTATTATTTGCTGACTAAAGTCATTCCTTCAGTGGAATGATAATAACACATTACACAAAATCCTACAAGGTTAAAAAGTTGAAAGAATCACTCTAAATATATTTAGATAAACCTGCTAGTCGAGCAACTTTACAACTTAAAAAAAAAGCCAAAATTGGAAAATATAATCTTTCGTTCTGCAGCGTCACCTTCTCAGTCAGACTGAATATTAACATCGATGAAAATGACATTGTTTTACACCAGTTTTCTGAGCTTCTAGAGCAGTAGACTGAGGCACAGGTTACATATGATCAACAGTCTTTAACTGTAGCTGTATTTAACCCTAGTATCTGTCGGAAGACGCCTGTGATTATACAAAATTGGGGCATCTGAGTAGATATTCTACAGCCTGAAAATAGGGAAGGAGTAGATACAAGAGTACGGCAGTATTCTGAAATGTATGATTTTGAAGTCAAGTTCTGCAAACTAAAGCTAACACTACAAAAAACAATAATGCAACTTTCTCTTTAACCCATAAAGACTCAAACACCCACTGGTGACCAAAATTATTCACTGACATAAAAAGTTAAATAACAGTTCATCCACTAATCCTATCAATACATGTAAATAATTGGAGTAAAATGCAGTTTGTCATATTTTCACGGTCATCAGATATGACCCATTTGGACGTTTAGAGGCTCCGTAGTTACCATGGAAACACTGTCATCTTCTACAACATTGATTCACCAGTAAAACCCATGGAGTTGGATCAATGACAGTGGTTAAAGACACTTGTTTTAAGATAAGTTAATGATATACTTTCCTGAAAAAGTCACTTTTTCCTCCATTTTCTCTGTTTTTGATTTAACCTCGTAAGACCCAGGAAATGTCAGCAAAGTTAAAGCTTTTTTGTTTTTTATAAAATAAGTGCCTATATTGGAAACATCATGATGCAACAGTTTTTTCAGATGCAGTTTTTAACATTTTTATGGAATGTCCTTTGTGGTGGACAGTTTTTTTTGGTTTTTTTTGTATAAAGATGTGCAACGCTTGTTCACAAATGTGGACAGTGGGTCTTAGGAGGATAATACCCCTCAATTTTAGTTTTATGGACGTCAATCATTCATTCATTCATTATCTGAACCTGCTTTATCCACACTAGGGTCCCGGGGGTCACTGGAGCCTATCCCAGCTACTTATGGGTGAAGGCGGGATACACTATGGACATGTGGCCAGTTCATCGCAGGGCTGACATATAGACACAAACAAGTCACTCTCACATTCACACCTATGGTCGATTTAAATTAGCCATTTAGCCTATTAGTGCATGTCTTTGGATGGTTGGAGGAAGCCATAGTACACGGGGAGAACATGAAAACTCCACGCAAAAAGGTCCCACTCCCATTGACTGGGGACGTCAATCATGATCAGTAAATTAAGTGTAGAAAAATACCTGATTTTCACTTAAGAATGCAAAATACTGACCATATTATGAGAATCAGTGGTGATAAATCATTTAAGAAAAGTTTAAAATAGAGAAAAAATAATTCAGGAACTACCACAAAAGTAGCACTGGGTATTTATGGGTTGAGACATGGACATTAGAATGGTAATCAGCCCATTTGGACGGTGTTGACAGTGATTTAATCTTATGACAAATTACAGTCACGCACATACATAAGATCATCAAACTTCCCAGCTTTAATGTCCAAAAACCCTTCCCCAACGCACTTCTGCTGACCGTGCGATTTTCTAAGTTCCAACAAAAGGTTATTCCTGGAAGATCTGTGTTGCAGGCATGACCTTTACATGCGAATACTTAATTTCTTCTATCTGGAACGAGTGTACAGGAATCTCCGTGATATTATCATCAACCTCCCACGGGCACTTTGAGTTGAGCATCAAACCCTTCTTTATCAAGCAGCTACAGGTCCCGTCACAGCTCTGTAATTGGACAAAAGGTCAGATTCCATTTGATTATAATGAGCACAGCTAAAGTCATAATGAGGTTCCTCACTGGGTGATTGGAGGTTATATTCATTTTAACTGAAATTTGGGGTTTTACAGCTTCTTTTGAAGGTGTGTCTTTTGGTGTCTTAGATTAAACGCAGCACAGTAAAGGGAAAGTGATGAAATGGATATACAGGGGAGCGGCAACTTTTGGGTAAAATAGACTGTCAGTGGAGCTAATGAGCTGGGACTGATGCTATTAACCTGCTTTTCTTATTTTGAACCGACACGCAATGAGGTGTTTGTGGTTGAGGATGGGAATGAAAATAAGCGTGAAGCCTCAGAGGTTGAAAACAAGCCTAAAAATATCTGTTTATGGAAACTATGTGCTTTTCTCAGAGTAAACCTGACAAATTCACCTGATGTGCCCCCTTTTGGAAGACCTTATTCACTTAAAGCAGTATTCCTCAAACGTGTAGCAGGTGGAGCTAATGTTTTAGCGTTGGAGCAACCTGGACTCATTTCAGGGACATACAACAAACAAATCTACTGCTGTGGTGATCTGTCACTAGACTAGACCAAGAGTTTAGGTTTGGAGAATGGACAAGACGGAAAAGAACATTGTGCAATGTTGCTGCTTTTGGATAGTTTGCACTTTAATGTTCTGAGATGTGCAATGTAAACGGGCTCATTGACCCACTGGTATTGTTAAAATGTTCCTCTTTGTTACCAAAATGTGTTTGTTGTTCTAAAAAAAGTAACTTTATTGTCATAGTTGTAAGATAATTTAGCATTTCCTATTTTTATTTGAAAAAATATTTCTCTCAGGGGGCAGTCTTGAGTTTATTTGTATTGAGGGTTTTTTTCACTTAGGTTTTTACTGAAATTTTATAAATACACAGTCAACAAAAACGACAAAAAATTAACAAACTTTGCTTGGGTGCACTATACGACACTACATTCACATTATTCTGTCCTTTTATCATTCCGAATTCTGTAATCAGTCCATTTGTTCCATTTTTTTGTCCTGTTGTGCTTCTTGTAGTCGCAGTTTGTGAGTAAAATTTTGCATTGTGTATATATTCCCTCAGTAATTGTGATCCATTGGTTCTTTGTTGGTGGTTCTGTCTGAGTTTATTTGTATTGTTCAAGCAAAAAGTGAAGTTATTTTTAATTTGCACAACATATTCAAGGGAAAGCAAAAAGTATTGTTACAGTATGGTGTTTCTTTCAATAAAAGTTCTAATTGCACCACTGTTACAAAGTTGATGGGGTTGAGGGGGGCCTGGAGCTTTTTTTTCTTCCAAAGGGGCCCCCACTGAAAAAGACTGAGAACCACGGAGTTAAAGCAAATGCTTTCAAGTGAACAATAGTTTCTTGCCTGTTATTGTTGTGAGATTTCAGTGTCTTGCTTACTATTCAATATTATTGCTATTATTACTATTATTACATAGTGACTTGACTGGTTGGAAATGAAAGAAATGATTTCTGCGACCTCAGCACAACCACTGCTGTTGAGTGACGGGAACCTTTCCCCTGATATGTGTTTTATGCTGTGCATTTGTAAGCTGGAGGCGATTTTCTGCAAATGTAGACAATAAAGAAAATAAGGAGTGTGGGGCAAGTTTTAAGCATGCATTTTAAAGAGAATACAAGACTGGTTAAAGCGTTTGTAGAGCTTTTCTCCAGGTAAGGATGGAGAAAATAGAAGAAAGCATCACAAACATGTCTTTCAGCTTAAAGGTTATCTTGTATGGCATAACCCTCAAAGGCTTGAACAACCACCGGCGACCAAAAGCATCTACTGATCTGAAATGTTTAATAACCTTTCAACCACTAATCCTATCAATACTTATAAATAATTCAGTTAAAATGGAGTTTCTTGGGTTTTCAGCAGCATCAGATATTTATTTGGACTTTCAGAGGCTCAGGAAACACCATCCTGTTCTGCAACACTGATTTATCAATAAAACGCATGTTGTTGGACAAATACACACTTACTTTTACGTTGAGTTTATGATGGTGGGCTGAAAAAGTCAGTTTTTCTTCAGTTTTCATGTAATTACGATACACTTTTTGACTTTAACCCTTTTAAAAGTGCCATTATAACAGGCCGCCTGGGTATCTTCCTGTTTTCAGTACAATAAAAGTGTCAGAAAATGTCTTTTTTTGCCAATTCTTTTGCACCTTTATTTTCAGGAAGAACTAAACTTTCAATATCTGGCCATTAATTATCATTATTATAAATAATAAATGCTTAAAACAGGGTGCTTTAGTAAAAAGAAAAAACAGACTTAAAGTTTTTAGCATATTTATTGTCAGAAAAAACTGTAAATGTCCATAATGGAACTTTTTGACATCGCAAAAATACACTTTCAATAATGTTGCATCTGCTCATACATGCTTTTTGGTCTTAAACATTCAGTATCCATGTTATGACTTCATATTTTTTGCTATTTGCAGGGTTTTTTTGTCTGTGTGGAAGTCTCTGAACCAGTTCCTTTCCACTTGTAATACAGTCTCACATTGCTGCTGTAAAGTGTTATATAGTGTTGGAAAACTCAGGATCTCACCTTTTCGATGCTGTTTGAATTTTGATTTTGTGGATAGAGCAAACGGTTCAGGAGTTACAGTCATTTGAATGCTGTAAAGTGTAAAATGCAGAGCTGGAGATATTGCTGCTGTTAAAGGGTTAAACCCTGTATTCTCATTTCTTATATTTAAGTGTGTCTCAATGCAGCAATCCAAAGGGTTACTGTAGAGACATGGGGTCAGTCAGTGGGTCATAATCAGGTGTAAATCTCTCCATTGACCCTCAACTCACGTGTCGTTTCCTGATTTCCAGGTTAATATCCTGGATTGCGTTTGAAGATAACATAAACTATTTAATCTCTGTTGCAAATAGGTCTTTGAGACAGTTATCCATGTTCAATAATATATTAATATTTATGCTATGCAGGAGAAAATCCACAGAAATAATTATCCAGCAGCATGATTAGCAGAAATCTTCCCAGGCTGCTCCTTGTCATTCTTATTGTTTGTTTCTGTGCTACTAGTTTAGCGTGTTAATTAGTGTTAACATAATTTACATGCTCCAAAATATTTAGGAATAACACTGCAACAGTCTCATATTACTGATGAAATATTACAAACCCTTGTTCCTGTTCCAGAACACACAAAAAAAAAAAAAAACACTGATTTTGTGTCATTTGGATTATGCAAGTTGTGCTTGTTACAGATTTACTTTTTATGAAAAACACCCCCTCAAATTGATGTTATTAGTGTTCAGAAAAGCAGGGTTATTGCTAGAACAGCTCCGACGCAACAGATACCGCATCATTATCAAGTATTATGAACAGATACACAATGTTCATGCACACAGTTAGTGATAGTTCATACACAATATAACCATGCCTCATATTAAGATTGTTGCCAGAATTTATTGATCCCAGCTTGAAAGGCCTATAACTTCACATTCTTATCCACAAATTGTCACATGTTGATATAAAATGGTTTGGTTTCATGCAGAAAAACAACTTAAGGATGAGATATATAAAGGGTAGTGAGCTTTTATTACTTACTATTACAAAAGATCACCTATAATATTAGTGGTTCTGTCAGGTAATTTTCCTCATAGGACCAGGAAATTGTGACTTGTGAAGGTTAGGGTTAACATACTACCTGTAGAGATCAATATACCCTATATCAATAAAAAAAAAAGAAGGTAATGCACGCATAAGTGAAGAGTAAAACCAGCTACTGACAGAACAGTTGACGGTTTTGGCCTAGTGCTTAAAAACCATCGTACTTCTATGCTATGCAGACTGAAAGTGTGGTCTGTTGTTTCAATATATCTTTGCATATTGTCGCTGTCAGGCGGAAACCTCGTAAGTCTTTTTTTTTGGTCATAAAACTATTCTTTTTTTCCGCATAACCTTTATTGAAGCAACACCAAGTGACAAGGAAACGTATGTACAACAAGAAAAGCACTCGGAGAGCGCAGACCTCCGCCAAGCCAGATCCCCCCACCCCCAATCACCACCAAAATGTAGTAATTTCTTCCTTGTGCCAGTATCAACATTTCCTGAAAATTTCGCATGCACACACTCAAGCAAACACACAAAGCAAAGCGATCACAATACCTCCCGGCAGAGGTAATAATATACAATAAAACTAAATAGTCTTAATAACTTTATAGTCATGAAACTATTCTATTGGTCAGTCGTCACATTGGCCTGACGGTTTTAGAAATATTTAACCAATGAAAGTGTTGAAAATGCCTTGTAACTACATCTCTTAACTCCATTCTTTTATTTACAATATTCAATTTGTCGGGTTTCCGCCCAACAATGACGATATTCTAGTAGAGGTGTGAGTGAAATTACCAAAATGACCCAGTAAAGTCTATAAAGCACATCGTCTCAACAGTTGGAATTTTTCAATTGCACAAACAGTGAAAGAGTTACAGCCATCCAAACTGCATATGCCACGTCAGGTTTAAAGAGTGAAGACATTTCAGGTTGTGCATATTCGTCCAGTTTATTCACATTTTGTGTAAAAGAATAGTTTGCAGATGTAATTTCTATACTGTAATTTTACATTTTTCACACTAAAACAAAGAGAGAAATTTGGACTTGTCATTATTTATATATTATTTTGCTATTATTTTACTATTTATCAATCAATCAATCAATCAAATTTTATTTATAAAACACCAAATCACAACAAAAGTTATCCCATGACACTTTACATCTAAAGCCGGTCGAAACCAGACTTTCAAGCCAATTTACAGAAACCCAACAGAATCTTCCAGGAGCAAACTATTACTACTATTATTTTATTGGTCTGATCCACTTTATTATTGGTCTGAATGTGGCCCCTAAACTAAAATGATTCTGACACCGTTGACTGTTATTATCTTCAGTGTAATTTTTGCATTTCAAAAATTCATCCCATGGGCCAGATTAGACTCTTTGGTGGGCCGGTTTTGGCCCCCGAGCCATATGTTTGACACCCCTGCATTAAACTAAAAAAGATTCTAATCTTCAGTCAATGCAGTTTCACTGTGAGTCGATGGTATCAGTTTCCTGAATTTCTTCTTTTTTTGAGTTTGGTGATGCGCTCTTCATGAATGCATCTAAATTAGTCTAATACAGTTCACCGTTGTCCTTTATGTTTTATTACTGGCTGCAGAAATCCTGTTCACCGCTGTACTCTGTATGCTGTTCCTCTCCTTTACTGGATGTCGGCAGATTCTCACATAGGTTTGCATTTATTTATAAATCTGTCCTTGGGCTGCTTCCATCTATTCTTTGTACATAGATGTGTAAAACGCTAAAGCAATATGGTCTGTGCTCTCAGAACATCCTACAAATGGTGTTCAGAGTCAGAACAGAGTTGGTGAAACTGTTTTTTTTTTTTTTTACCAACTCTGTAAAATGTTTACTAGTCAAGTGTTTTTCCTGTGTTTCTGGAGGGTTTTGATTGTTGGGCTAAAAACTCTGCTCCATCATTTAGAACTTAAATTATGCTAGTATTGGTGTAATGTTTAGACAAGAAGAAACCTGAAACAAATGAATTTGTTGAAGGAATAAACACTGACTTCTAGAAAGACCTTGTCACTTTAAGGGAATTTAAGTCTATTTTAAAGTATCAAGAAAACAATAGTCCTGGATTCGCACTGAAATCATTGTTGACATACTGATGTATTGTATGAGTGCTATGTGCATCTTTTGTTACGACGTCTAAGCTGCTGTCTTGGCCAGGTCGCTCTTGGAAAAGATGTATTTATTTTTGTGCCGGAACACCTCAAATTGTCGCTTTTTTCACAGAATTGTCCTTTAGTTCATGTTTGATCTGACCTGGTGTCGTCGTAACATTGGTATAGATTGTTATAGAACCAGTTTTCGCAAAATAGTTGACGACACTGGGAAATAAAACATGGAATCTTGCATTTTTAGTCTGAATATCTTTGGTTATGGAACAAAGAACCAGTGTACCTATTAAAAACTGATGCATATTTTTTGTAATGTTTGGCTCCTTGTAGAGGTCTGGTTAAAACTTTTTATGCAATCTGATAAAACACACTAAAGGAAATTTGCACTGACTTTTTCTCTTCATTTTAGTCTAATTTTGGTAATGGTGACCACAATTGGAAATGGAGTGCTTTCACTTTAACATGTTATCCATTGTGTTTTTTTGTCTCTGCCGGGTAATCCATAAACAAAATCAATCAATCAGTCAACATAATGCTGTGTTCGCAGGCTAACAAGCACAAATGATCAGAAGAAGTTTTGCTGGCATTGCAAAGCCATACATTTACAACCACAAGTCCCTTGAATATGTCCATCAGAGGCTTTACAGCTAAACTTTTCCTCGTCTTCTTTTCAGTATCGGAATAATTATTTTATACATAGTTACCTGGCACCTTTTGGATGTCATTACCTATAATATATGCAACTCTGTCACCATGATGAATGTTGTTACAGCTGAAATGTATTGATTTTTCATACCTCAGTTTAGTTTATTGTTTTCCTGGCAGCTAAATGTCTTTGTTTTCTTTGAGTAAAAATAAAAGTGACATTTGTTTTTGGTGGTGCTGTAGGGAAATAGAGAGTTTAAAATATTTATGCATCCATTCACAGCTCTGTCATCTCCACTATGTACTCATTTGGTGAACGGTAAAATGCTCTTAACCCGTAAAGACCCAAACAACCACTGGCAACCAAAACCATCTACTGATTTAAACTGTTTCATAACTTCTGATCCACTAGTCCTATCAATACATGTAAATAATTGATGTAAAATGCTGTTTGTCATCTTTTCATGGTCATCAGATGTGATCCATTTGGATGTTCAGAGGCTCCGTAGTTACCATGGAAACATCGTCATCTTGGACAACATTGATTTACCAGTAAAACCCATGGAGTTTGATCAATGACAGTGGATGGAGACACTTTTTATTATTTTGTTATTGATATATTTTGCTGAAAAAGTCACATTTTCTGATATAATAATCAACTTTAATCTGAGCTTTAATGAACATCTACATGATCAGTGAATTAAATATCGGAAAATGCATGATTTTCACAGAAAAATCACAAAATACAGAGCGTAATATGTAAATAAATAATGATAAATCACATATAATCCCCTCTCCCGCTGTCTTTGTCAGGTCGAAGAGGCCCTATCGAGCCAACTTTACGTATAAACCGCCCTCTGTCGGGTTGAACGGACCCTCTGGATTCCAACTTTTGCGTATAAACCGCCCTCCTGCTGCCCTCGTCGGGTTGAACAGACCTCATTGAGCTGAACTTTACACATAAACCACTTTCCCACTGTCTTTGTCGGGTCAAAGAAGCCCTGTCAAGCTCAAGACGAAGACACAAGACGAAGGCAGCGGAAGGGTTAAGAAAGGTTAAATAGAGAAAAAAATTAATTTGCGAACTGCCACAAAAGAAGCACTGGGTCTTTATGGTTTAAGGGCTCTATGTGATTGTTAATCCTAATAAACCGTTTACCCCCCTTGGCTGAAGATGACAGTGCATCTCTTACACCTCAGTTCTGCAATGTATATATCTTGCCAGTGTAATTTGGTGGCCTTTTCCTTTCCCATCCCTGAGTTGACTCATTAGCATATGAAGGAGGTTGAACATAATTGCGGCTTTAATTGATGGAAGATAATTAATCTGACCAAGGTGCCAGCGGAGAGGAGGAGACGCAGCTTCGAGTATTCCCCCATCTCTTTTTGTGGCAAATTTGATACACTGTACAAGCAGCAGGAGTTTGATGAGATTTATTAATTTTTCGCCACTTTTTCCCATCATTACCTCACAATACCTTGTCATTTCATTAAAGAACATCCTTATGAATAAATATGAGTCGTGTCATTGTTGAGTAAGTCTGTCTGCAGCGATGTGAATCCGTTGTTTCCTCCTGCTGTGGTGCACTTTGACTCTGCAAATCTCCAAGAGCGAGACTTATTTATTAAAGCAATGCACTTGTGCTAACTTTTTATAATTATAATGCTTCTCCGCCAGCGCTGAATGTGTGGGTTGCATCAGTGTATTTGCATGTAAGGAGTTCTTAGCAAAAAAAACAAAAAAAGCATGTATAGATAGATATATTATATGCTCAGGGTTTCACTTCTTATTATAGCCAGTCTAATGACTTTGTCTTGTTCAATCTTCACACCTTCATCATGTTCTGGAACACAGGCAACACCGGTCTGGGTTTTTTTTTTTTTTTTGCTGTTCTTTCCACACTCCCCTTTCACAGTGGGAATTCAGTGGGTTAATTAAGATTGTCACTCAAACCTCTTGTTGCTGTGGAAATGGACATCATGTAGATTGTATTCAGTGTTTTTCTTCTCACTCAGATCCGGCTTGTTTTGATCTATTTCCAAGTTTTAAGACGGTGGACAAACTGATGCAACTTTATTCTTCGTGAAAGTGTGTGCATGTTTAATAAAAAGCTAATCTTTCTTTTGCTTCTCCAAGTTATGATAGTGGAAGATGGACGTGTTTATTTACTTGTTAGGTGTCTAAATTGTATAGCAGTCGCATTTAGTCTGGAGTTCACACTAAAATACCTGCTTTCCTTGTCTGTCTGCACTTGCCAATAGGAGGTGAATTCAAAATAAACCCGCAGTTTGATCAAATAAAGTGATTAAATGCATTAATCGAGTTGGTAAACAGTTAAACACCTCCATGCAAATGTTCATGACGAGGAGTACACATGTATAACTAATGCAAGAGTATGGATTGATGGATTGACAAAGGTGTTTTACTTTTTGTTTCTCATCAGTTTTTCAAGTTTCAATCGAAGGTAGTGGGTAACTAACTGTAGTGTTGACCCATACTTTAATAGATGATGTAATTTTTTAGATGCCCATAGCTAAACTTTTGCAGTGATTTGTGGTTGCTAATGTTTGTTATGAAGATTTTAAGAGTTTGCAGTGGTGAGGTGTCTCATATTTAAGTATTTTGGAATGAGCCACGCATCATAAGTACATTGTTTTTCCTCCAACTGGTTCAGTGTAGAGCAGTGCTGGGGTTTGTCTATATGCAGATGATACTCTGTTTATGCTCTGTGTATATTATATGCATGTGAGGTTGATTCCATTCATATGCAGCTCAATTCTAATAAATGACACCTGCAATATGTTTTGCTCCAACAAAACAAGTAAATGTTGTTAATTAATGTGGTTTTCAAGAGCTACCAATTATCTATCAACAGTAGCAGCAGCATTTCCTAATGATAAGTTTTAGGCACTGAAAGCAGTTGCAGAATGATACCAGTCCTTGTTTCGTAGAAAAAAGTAAACAAAGATGAGACTAAAAATTTATCACAATACATTTATATTTAAAGCCAACCATGATCTGTTCCTTACCCTAACCAGAGCACTATTTTAACCTAAAAAACCTAGGTTGCAAGTACACAACAAATCCTCATTGATAAAGAGTTTCATTTCCTCAAAGCGAAATTATGTTTTTGCATTAGTACAAGTCATTACATTTGTTCTGAAATGTAAATGGACTTTGCAGGCTTGTTACGGTGGGGGGGGGGCAGATAGAACAGAGCCCTGAGGAGCCCCCATACTGAGGGTAAGAGGGTGTGAGCTTTGGTTATAACCCTTCACCCTCTGTGGTCTGGATCCAGTGGCATATGGTTGGCTCAGTGTTCATGTGTGGGAGTGGGCATCACCCTACCACAAGTGTCGCATGCAAAAGTAGTTTCATTTGTACCAGCAGAGCAACCACTGTGAATCCAGAAACAAATCAAGATTGTCATCGATGGGATGGCTTACATCATTCCAGTTCACTGCTAGGATGAAGCCACATACACTTGAAATGCACTTAAGGCTGAGTGAAAAGCTCTTGAAATGGGATGGATTGCTTTTTGATTGATCAAAGTGATTTTTCAAGTGTTCTGCTGCATTAAATGCATTAACTGTGAGTTTTCTCTGAAGGATAAATATTAAAGCAAACATTAATAAGTTCCCTTTAGTATGCCTTCTTTGGAAACACACTAAGACGATGTTCAGACAACAGGTGTTAATGCACAATTTGGATTTTTTTTGTGTGTTTTTTTTTGTTGAACATTGCAAAATATCAGATAAGTATTGGATTTAGGACCACATATGAAAGTGGCCTCGGTAAGATTTGAAAAAATTGGATTTGTGCTTTTCAAATTGTCTTTAACAGATCAGATACAGGTCACATATGGGCAAAAAAATCGGATTTGTGCTACATTTGTCTGCAGTCTGAACGTAGCCTTAGTTACCACAATTCCTTTACCTGAACTTGGGTTTACAAACTGCAAATAAAAGCTTAACAGCTCTGAAACGAGAAAAGAACATTAACGTTCACACAGTAGGTCTTAATCCAGAACTCAGATTTTTTGGTGAAATCCAATTTTTTTGTGTGCTCATTCATATTACACATTAAATGCTACTTCTATCAGTTTTGAGTGTAAACTGAATGCAACCCTGAAGTAACCCGAATTAGCAAAAGAGGTCCTGACGTAATACGTGACCACACAGGCACACACTGCGTTTACGGAAATATATATATATATATATATATATATATATATATATATATATATATATATATATATTTTTTTTTTTTTTTTTTTTTTTTTTTTTTTTTTTCTCCACCACTCCTCCTCCTGAAACGCAGAATTCTGACATTTGTCGCATTTCGATGATGCAAAGGTCAGATATACGTGACCTGGCCGTTCACACTGAAGTCACATTGCAAAATATTGGAAATACTGTATATCGTATTTAGGACCATATATGAACGTGGCCTGGGTCGGATTTGAAAAAATCTGATTTGCGATGTTCAAACTGTCTTTAACAGATCAGATACAGGTCGCATATTTGCAAAAAAATCAGATTTGGGCTATATTTTCTTGCAGTCTGAACGTAGCATTAGAATCAACAGAAGCAGGAGGATATTGAATTTGCATGCAGGATGACACCTTTTTTGGATATTTTAGTTTTACTCCTTGCAGATTTATTACGCTATTAACTTGATCGCCTCCTTTTTCTGTCTCTACTTTTGTTTTGCCATTTGTCACGCCTTGTCTGGGCCATATTCTCACTCCCCAGTCAAGAGTAAACATCAATCAGAGGTGAAAGGTACAACCTGAGGCTTCCTTCTACAGCCAATAATGGAAATGCCCGAGTTTGACAGTAGCTTGTTTCTTTTCACCGCCACACATGAAACTGTGCAGTCAGCAAGCCATGTGGCCATGAGAATGCCATTTACAAATCAATATGACACATCGAAAGTGAACAAAACGTGTGGAATTACAGGGCAGACAAGACACCATTTGTAAAACATTAAAAGATAAGTAACATGAGGAGGTGTAAATGTATTCTGTTAAGGAAAACACTTGGAATATTATTGATTATGTCAACATGTGTGAGTGTTTTCCTACATACACACTTCTGTTTTTGTGTTTTAATACACTAACATTGACCTCCACACCTATTTAAAGACACGAAGATCAATTAACCCTTTGAACCCTAAGCCTAAAATGGTCCATCTAGACTTTTTTTTTTTTTTCTTATTTTGACTATAAAAAGGTTAGAAAATATGCTGTGAGTGAGTCCTTTTGCCCATTTTTCCAGAGCACTTTAATCATTTACAATTTACTGCATGTTATAATTCTGCTAAAATGGCTTTTTCTCCAGCTTCTAGTACAGGTGTGGGTGAAATTACTGTAATGACCCAGTAAAGTCTATAAAGCGCAATGTCTCAGGTTTCAGAAAGTGCCGTAATTTTTCCAGTTGCACAAACAGTGAAAGAGTTACATCCATCCAAAGTGAATATGCACAGGGTGTGTCAGGGATGACACGTTAGGTTTTAAAGAGTTAACAGTGTCATAAGTAAAAAGAAAAAGACGATTCATTTAAAAAATCTCATACTTAAAAGCCACATGACCGTTAATTTATTTTTTAAAAGCTGGAAGGCTGAAGGTTATGGACAAATTATTCCCACGCAAGCGTCATGCACCAGCTCACTCATTTACTGTTATTAACAAGGAAGTTTTTTTTTTCTTTCTCAGCTTCAATTCATTATTCGCTGCGCTCAAGTGAAAATTTCCAACCGCATGTCAGGATTTAATTTGGTTTTATGACATAATTGGGTCTCATTTATGAAGGAGAATCAAGACTCTTTGCTGTTGCAGCTTTTCTTGTGATTTAGGCTGATATGACAGGTGGAGTTTGAGGAAGAACTTCTTTAAGAAAATCGCCTCCAGGGTGATCAGTGTCATGTCTTTCCCACCAGAGAAACAGGTAAAAATTGGGATTTTTGCTTAGAAAACAAAAGCATATTTCAGCGAATTGACTAAACACATGAATAATGACAATTTCCCCTCAATGTTTTACTAAAAAAGTAAAAGACATCCACTCTTCAGGATCAGTCATGTGCATGTAGGCTCATATCAATCACTATCATGTTTCTTTAACCTCCATTGTATTCGCCGTCCATCAGTTTATTTTGTTCACATTTGGACTGTTCACTCTATTTCTGTCACATCACAGTGCTGCTTTACGATGCGTCGGTGACAGATGTAACCTTGTATTTATATTTTCCGGTCATTAATCTTTGCTAACATTTTTGCGAATGATCATTTCCCGCCATATAAGAAAGGACACAAAGCCTTATATTGTTACTGTAGCACTAATTGACGCTTTATTCTGCTTCATGAATGAATGCATCACTACACACCGGTGGCATTTATCATGTTTGATGTGGATTATGAGAATTTGCGCAAAAAAGGGAGAGTGCAAAAAAAAATTCACTTGTGTTAGGTTGGTATTTGGAAAAACATCTAACCACTATGACTAATTAACATGAGGGAAATTAGGGATCTGGTGAAGAGTGATATACACTATAACAGCAAAAGTATTTGGACATGTTGAATTCAGGTGCTTCTTTTTTAACCAATTAAACTTTAAGGAAATATTGTTTATAAACTACATGGACAAAAATATTGGGACACATCATGGCCACAGCTATAAAATGTCCTGTTCATGCTGATTTGAGATAGAAACATCAATATTTCCTTGTAGTTTAATGAGACATTTTTCTTCCTAAGTGAAATGTGAAGAAAGTAGATTATTAGTTGTGGTAGAAAATTATTGTTTACAGTCACAGCATGAAAAATATTTTCAAATTTTAGAGGTAGAACATTGAACCCATAAAGACCCAAAATCATTCATTGATATAAAATGTTAAATACATGTTGATCCACTAATCCTAAATAATTGGTGTAAAATACAGTTTGTCATCTTTTCATGGTCATCACATATGACCCATTTGGATGTTAAGAGGCTCTGTAGTTACCATAGAAACACCATCATCTTCTACAACATTGATTCGCCAGTAAAACTTACGGAATTAAATAAATGACCGTGGATGGAAACACATGACTTATATTCAGTTACTGATATATTTGCTGAAAAAGTCAGTTTTCCTTCAGTTTTCTCTGTTTTGGTTAGAATAGTCCTCAACTTTAATCTGTGCTTTAATGAATATCTTCATAATCAGTACATTAAATATAGGAAAATACCTGATTTTCACTTAAAAATGCAACATACTGAAATATTATTTTAATTTAGACAGTTGAAGCCTTAAGTTTAATCTTATTAGTAATTAGTAGTTAATGTTTTTACTTAGGTCTTCCCTTAGATGCACTTTTAAATGCGCATTCCCACATAGGATTGTCAATCACAGGAGATAAGATGGAAACACACTGTCAGTATAGGGTTTTACATAAAGTTGAGGTATCACATCTGTTTGACTTTAGAGTCAGATGACACCAGTCCATTTTTTGGTGACCCAGCTGACCTAGCCCACCTAGCCCATAGTTTGGGGATCAGTTTACAAGGAAAATAAAAGTGATGTGCATTGGAATGTCTGTCCCCATTTCCTTCCTGGTGTGGGTCCTTAGTACTAAGTAATGCTTTGTTTGTGATTGGATCAAATTAAATTGATAAAAATGAGGCCGAGACGAATCCTGACTTGTTCTTGGAGCATCCAACAAAAGAACACATTAACAATGCAGGGCATCGTATTATAGTAAATAGTGATGAATCACTTAAGAAAGGTTGAAAATAGAGAAAAAATCATTTGGGAAATGACACAAAAGCAGCACTGGATCTTTATGGGTTAATATTACAGTCATGGATAACAATTTTAATAAATTCAATGTTGAGATAAATTAAGTAAAATCCATTTCTGGGGCATTTTGGAAGCAAAGATAACCATTTAAACAAAATTAACCAATGCAATTGCAATGATATTTATTTATTATTGTTTTGTGTCCCATACCCGTTAGAAAAGAAACACCTGAATTCAGCGCGTCCACATACTTTTGTCCATATAGTGTATTTCAATGATGGAATAAAGTCATTAAACTGCACAGAAAACCCTGGAGTCCTCCCCTGCAGTGTTTTGTGGGGTTTTGTGCATGTTCAGGCTGTCTTTATCGGGGCAGTGCGTCTCTGCTTTGTCCAGCTGTTTGCCTCTACTCCCCTGTTTGCGGTGACGCCTCCGTCCCCTGGCGGTTTGGCGTGCTGTTTGTTATGCGTTCCCCTGCCATCCCTACCCAGCTCAGTGAGTCAACTCAGCCGTGCGCCCTGACCAATCCGGCAGCAGTGTGTGTACTGTAGTGCACACTCAGCATCCCGGCGGGTTTCCACCTGCTGGTGCCATCAAAGGAGCAGCACACAGGAGATCTGATTGCAGAGCTTACAGCAGGGGAGGAAGTGGGCGAAAAAGAGAGAAAATATCTGAGCATGAAGCATGTGCAGGGTGCAGCGTTCTCACCCTGAAGTGGTTACTTGGTTACTGTACTTCAAAACAGGCTGTAATTTCACTGGAAGTATGTGTAGCTGTTGTGTTAACCCTTTGTAGGGCTCTGAAATACTCTGACATTCAAGACGTTATTACTTTTGTGAAATTTTTCAAAAAATCTTACTGTCATGTAGAAAATCAAGGTTAATGAAGTTACCATATTTGGTTCCTTACCCAAAAGTGGCCAAAAAAAACCCAAGAAGCAAATAGAAAAAATACAACAAAACACATGTAAGGTGAAAGGAGCATGTGTTTTCAAACACTAGAACATCACTTTTAGAACATTACCACATTAGTGCTGATACAGACACCCGTCAACATACACATTAGCTGTTTCTCAATACATGTTCTTGTCTGTTTTTCTGTTCTTGTGATCTCGTAAAACGTCATCAGTCTCAGCCCAAGTACTGTTCCATGTGAACGTTCGCTTAAACCAAGAACGGATGGAATACCTGGATGCTGTTCTTGTCTGCTAGCTTAAACCAAGGATGCACTGGTTGGTGACTGTCAAGGGACAATTTGAGTCTCGGGAGTATGTGCGTAGATGCATTTATCTCTGTCGGCCATCTTTTTCGAGTCACTACACCAATCTCGCTAGGACAAATTATACCTTCCACCACTCAGTTTCCCCCAGATTTATTTAGATCACAACGTTTTTCAGCTGGATAGGCTCTCAGCTGTGAAAGAAACCGAAAGTAGGCGTATAAATTGACTCTCGAAATCACTTCAGATTGCTAAAAAGCTACTCCTTGAAGCTAACGTCTCTGTACTTTTACATAAGGTAAACTCTGTACTTCAACATAATTTGACTCATACAACAGTGATTTGTCCTAGCGAGGTTGCCGTAGCGAGTCATAAAAGATGGCCGACAGAGATAAATGCTTCTACGCATGTGCGACTCAAATCGTCCCTTGACAGTGACTCGTGTTGACCCTGTAGATGAGATGATGTGATATAATGTAAGAATGCGAGCGAGAGGCAGAATAGCGAGAAATACGTCTTTATTGTCATGACATGGGTTTCAATGAAATGTATTAAGGTTTTGAAAAATATACAAACTGTTCAACTGTTCTGGGGCGACACAGTGGTGCAGTGGTTAGCACTCGTGCCTCACAGCAAGAAGGTCCTGGGTTCGATTCCAACACCAGTCGACGGGGGGTGGGACCTTTCTGTGTGGAGTTTGCATGTTCTCCCCGTGTCTGTGTGGGTTCTCTCCGGGTACTCCGGCTTCCTCCCACCATCCAAAGACATGCACTGATAGGTTAATTGGTTAATCTAAATTGCCCATAGGTGTGAATGTGAGTGATTGTTTGTCTCTATATGTTCAGCCCTGTGATGAACTGGACATTTCACCAGTTCATCGATGTCCAGGGTGTACCCCGCCTTCGCCCCTATGTAGCTGGGATAGGCTCCAAGTGACCCTAGTGAGGATAAAGCGGGTTCAGAAAATGAATGAATGACAAACTGTTCATGCAGAGGTGGACCTTGCAGACCCTGTAGACCACAGAGAACCTGAGATTGTTGCCTCACTGTCTTCACTAGGGGTGGGAATTGATAGGGTTTTATCAATATCAATGCCATTGTTAATTCTGCTTACCAATCCAATTCCTTATCAATTCTCCTATTGACTCCTGAGTGTTTTTTTGATTGGGAAAAAAAGCAGTTGGATACAGTCTTCTGGACCAAAATCAACCATTTTATTTTGTCCAAAATGATGTCTGCACATGATGGACATATTCAGCTTGAATACACTGAACAATAGGTAGAAACAAAATATAGCCTAGCAATGTTAGCACTCGTACGCAGTCGGTTGAACACATGACATCCCAGGAAGTTAATTCCATGCTTGATCGACAAATGCTTGAGCATGTTGCTGGTATTTGCACCTTTACATGAAATTACAGCATTACACTGATTACACACGGCATTATTCTTGTCTCTTCTGGTGAAATGTAGCCAATTTTTGGATCGCTTTTTCGTTTGCACGATTCCTCGCGGTTGAAGCAGGTCAGCGGGTGACGTAATTACGCAATGTAAGGCGACGAAGGAAAAACCAGAAAATGTCACAGTGGGAAATGAGAGTTGATAACACTTTGAATGGAATTGATTATTTGGAACTGGTTCAAAGTCGGATCGGGTTTTCGATTCCCACGCTTTCCATCCTCACTGTAACTGTTGCTGTCACTGTCTTGTAATGCATGCAGGAATTACCAAAAATAGTCACTTGCCTGATAAAGGGTTAAGATGTGAATTCTTTGTCGAAAACATGTACAGATCCGGACCTTGATCACCGTCTCCCTACATTGCCTGTATCTCCTGTATCTTAAGGTCATATCTACAGTGTTTGTGTTGCATTGTTTGCGCCTGTGAAACACTGACAGGTAATTGTCAACATGATTCTGGACGCATGTTTTGTTTTGTTTTGTTTTGTTTTTTGGCTCCGCTACTGCCAATGTGAGCCCCGTGAACAAACTGCCGCGAAACAGCTCCAGGAATTAGTTTGACTTGGCCGGTGATCCACAAGGTGAAACGACTTTGATCAGTGTCCTCTTGTTTGATGAGGTGGCACTTTCTGGGCACAAATGCTGTTTTAAGCAAACAAAGGACTATCTCCCTTGGCATTGTGTCACAAGATTTAGGATGTGGGGCTAGCGGTGCCGGACCAGAAGCTTCAATGCATTTTCATTGCTTTGTGTCGGTGCAGTTATGGATGTGCATGTCAAATTCATGCACAGAGAAGAATTACAATCTCTTCCTGCACACAGAGGGCTCCTGAGGAACAACACTGAGAGTCTGCAAGCAGAATTATCAATATAACGGTGCAACGGTGTCATATTATAGGCTTCATGTTAAGTTTCCCTATTTTTTCAGCTATTTTAACCCATAAAGACCCAAACATCCACCTGGGACCAAAGTCATCGACTGATCTAAAATGTTAGATAACTTTAAAATCACTAATCCTACCAATATGTTGACATAATTGGTGTAAAATGCAGTTTGTTGTCTTTTCATGGTCATCAGATATGACCCATTTGGGCGTTCAGAGGCTCTGTAGTTACCGTGGAAACACTGTCATTTTCTACAACATGGATTCACCAGTAAAACCCACAGAGTTGGATCTATGACAGTGGATGGACACACTGGATTTATGTTCAGTTAATGATAGATTTGACTGAAAAGATCACTTTTTTCTTAAAGGAGTGGTATTTTGCTTTTTTAAAAATAGAATTATGCATTTTCAAACATTCCCCTGTGGTCTACATAAACTGTAAATGCTCTGCTTGGGTCTGAATTCTTCATTAATTCAATTCCACAGGTCCATCTTCAACCCTATTTCTGACTAATGACACCAGAAAGGTCGTTTTGAGCGCTGGCCCTTTAAATGCACATGCCCCGCCCCCTCCAGGTTGTTGGCTGTGCTGCTCTGTCCCGTTCAATCAGCAACTGAACATTTTAGGTAATCAGCTCAAAGTTTGGACGTATTTTCAGTTTTTACTACAACTGCTACTGCTGACAAACAATTATGTCGTACTTGGAGAAATGTTCATCAGAAGTCTTGACCTTATATGAGCAAATGTCGTGACTTAACTACTTATAGACGTAATAAATTAAACAGAAATTAAAACAGGTTGTAGAAATCCACTCGATTTTTGCCAAAATGAATATAAAGATAGCTTTGCAGCACCTGGAGGGTTCAAATTCAAACTTTATGAACTGTTAGGGTCCAAATACACAAATAAATGAACCAAAGACTAATAAAAGTGGGTTTAGCAAAATATGACCCCTTTAAGTTTCCTCTGTTTTTGATAAATTAACCCTCAAATGTAATCTCATCATGATGATTAAAGTATTAAAGCAGTTGAATTTTAATGAATATTTAAAATAAATCCTGCATCCAGAACGCTCATCACAAGTCGCTTTTCCACTGACCCTCAAATTGCGCAAATGGAACTTGTGCATAAAAATTTACATAATGGCAAAACGACAATTTCGCCAAAACTCTCGTTTTTTGATTAAAAGTTTTCGCGCTGGTAAGAGGTGGTTTGTCGAGCATAGTGCAATTGGTATATCACGCAAAACTGCAATAGAAAGACCTTGTTCCGCAACTAGAGTCACATAAATAGAAAAAACACGATGTTGACGGATGTTACAACAAGCGAAGAAGAATAGTTTTAAAAGAAACATGTCGCGGTGTGTGGACACACCAGGAAACCCAATATTTTTAAAATTTATTATGGAATAGAGGGGTAATATATAATAATAATGAATATACCTGTAAATCAACATGATATTTATGTTCATCACCATGTTTATGGAATGACTTCTCATGGCATCTGGCGATAATAAATAAACAAATCATCGCATTTGTGATTTAATGGAAAAACCGACATTACGCACTTATGTTTTTTCGACATTTAATAAATATCGGTAAAGTTTTGCGCAGATATGCAATGGAAAAGCGACTACAGACACGTTAGGGGTTAAAGGGTTAAATGCTTTAGAGCTTACAAACACATGATTAGTCACTCTATTTAGTGCAGTTAAAGCTGCAGTGCTTGTTTATTAGTATTATTAAGTAAAGATTATTTAATTACCTCTTAAGATATCAATTCAAGTAGTCTGAGAGGAAACAAGAACTCTACCTACTCCCGTGGACTCTGTTTACAGACTCTAGATTAGAAAATATACCCACTTACCATGTCTTTTCAGGCAGGTCAGGGCTTTAGTACATGACTGGCAGCTCTATTGATTGTCGAACAGACTCGACTGATCTTTGTAATTTGACGTAAAAGCTTGGAAAAGTGTCTCTTTATGTATTTATTTCACTGGAATGGAGAGGACAGAGCTGTGTTCACATTCTGGTGATTTTTTTTTTCCTCCTAATTTCAGCTCCTGCAGCTTTAACCCTTTATCTGGCAAGTGACTATTTTTTGGTAATTTTCGCAAACATTAAATACGAGGCCAATCCCGTACCTCAGTGAGCGATTTTATAGACATTTTGAGGCTGTAAATAGTGAACATGAGTGATTTTTGTCAATTTATGACCTTATAACAGTTGTTTTATTGCGTGTTTACTTTTTAGTAAGTGCTGATTGGATGTTTTGTGGTAAGAGGAGGGAGACTGTTGTCACGACAACCGACAGGGAAGTAGATGACGAAGAGTGCCCTATAAAGGATTAAGATGGAATGTCTAATTATTAGAAAGTTTTCACTCAGTTTGTAGAAATATTGTCCTTTTATGCGCGGCTACTGTCGACGCCCATGCTGCTTTTTCCGCCTGAACGTGTCAATCTGAACATGAAGCTGTTTTGAAACAACATTTGCCAAAACCTCGTTTGCCTACGAGACAACCTCCACGCAGAGCAGGTGAAACTGAGCAACAGCTGTGAAGTCGGATTGAACAGATGGTTCGCGTGTGCAAAAAAGGTCAGGTGGTCTGATGCCTGCGTCGCTACTGTAGCTCATTGATTGGCCTTTTTTAAGCAGGAAGCTAAGAGTCCCTGACAATAATCCCTCTACATGAAAGTGGGATCAAGGGCTTATAAACTCTAATTACTAACAGTGGGCAGCTATTTGACGTATTTCAGGAAATCTGACAGGTGAAATTATGCTTTCGATGGTTCACGCTTTCTCTGAGGGCTGGGAAATTAAAAGACGGGATTTAAATCTGATTTTTTTTTTTTTTTTTTTTTTAATTAACCCATAAAGACCCAAACATCCACCTGTGACTAAAAGCATCTACTGATATAAAATGTTTAATACCTGTTGATCCAGTTTGTCATCTTTTCATGGTCATCACATATGACCCATTTGGACGTTTAGAGGCTCCATAGTTACCGTGGAAACTGTCATCTTCTACAGCATTCATTCACCAGTAAAACCCATGGAATTGGATCAGTGAGAGTAGATGGAGACACTTGTTTTTGCCTACAGTTGTTGATATCTTTGCTGAAAAAGTCACTTTTTCCCTTTTTTTTTTTTTTTTTCTTTCTGATATAATCGCCTTCAACTTCAACCTGAGCTTTAATAAACATCTACATGAATGTGAATTAAATATAGGAAAATACTTGATTTTCACTGGGAAACTTTCAAAATACAAAGGAGATTATTAGAATAAATTATGTTAAATCACTTAAGAAAAGTTAAATAGAGAGAGCACTGGGTCTTTATGGGTTAAATGCTTTATATAACAGAGTGAATTTTAGAAATAGTTACAACATTAAACAAAATCAGAACAACTTTCATACTTGGCACATGAAGAAATACAATATATAATAAAAGAGGAGCTCAAAACAATAATAATTGAATAAGCATATTATATTATAAGCATATTATTTTCTTGACATACTTAATGTTCCCTGTCTTTTAATACAAGTGTGTGACTATTATTTGTTTTAGCTTCTGGTTATATTTTTAGATACTATTTATCCTATTATTGTATATCTGTTTTATCCGTTTTAATATATCTTACCTTCTATATCCATATATTTTATTAGTTTAACTATATATTTTATTTTATTCTATTTTACCTATCTCTTTGTACAACACTTGTAAATGTGCTATATAAATAAAGTTGACCTTGAATAACTAAATGACTATATAGCAGAAGGTAGTTTTACCTCATAACATCTGCATTCTTTTTTTAATTAAGTACAGTTTTATGCATTTGCAGAGCACATTTCCAGACACTTCTAAAGCTAAATACAAAACACCAAAAAAATAAAAAATTAACCAACCAATCTACAAAGAAAACATTTTCAGTGTTTGCATGCTCACAAAAAATGCTGGAAAACGTGCTTCTTGGGCTCAAAATGGGGGGTTTGTGTGAATTTGACATATATGAATCCTTTTCTAGGCTTGATTTTGAGTGCGTTGGAGTTCATTGTTGGTTCTGGAGCGTATGCTAGATAATTATAAGATCTTAAATAATAGAGATAATGGAAGAACATCAACACGTGAAGGTCAGTGCATATTCACTTTAACCTCTGCCATCACCTGCTGTCACACATCTTGTCATAAACCTATCAATTATCAAACTGTGCTTACAAATGCTCCGGTGACATACTGTACATCTGGGATCACTAATTAAGATGACGTGTTACATAATTAATGCCTCCACTCAGCTAATTAGCGCTCACTTAGTGCCGTAGATTCAGAGATGTGAAAATGGGCGCTAAAGTAGTGTTAATGTAATTCCACACCACAGCGCTGCAGAGGAACCACCCCGGGTAAGGAACCAGAACCTCAGAAGTCATGGGATTTTCATATTAGCCTAATGCTGCTGCCATCACAGGAGACCCCCACCCTCCTCCCTGCCCATCACCTGTTTGACCCGCTGCCCTCTTGGCGGCGTTTTAGCTCAGTTAAATCCCACACCACCAGACTTCTGAACAGCTTTTCCCCTGGGCTGTGCAGACTGTAAACACACAACAAACCTCACTGTAATGCACAACAACCACTCACACAACACGTGTCTCATGTGTGGCACACTTGCGTTTACTTTTTTATACTACTTTTGTATTTGTAAAAGTTGAGCCGTTCATACAGCATATCTCTAATTTACACATATTTCAATTGCGCACTGTTTTAGATTTTATGTTTTTCTAATATATGCCTGTATGTTCTTGTGTTATTTAGATGTAAGTACACTGTCACTGGTACGGACCACCTGGAATTACATTCACAACTGGTGCAAAGACAATGAAGCCTATTCTATTCTATTATGTTCTGTACGCTTTATTCTGTTCTGTTCTATACAATTCTATTCTCTTCTAGTCTCTTCTATTGTATTTTATTCTATTCTGCACTATTCTATTTGGTTCTATTTTGTTTTATTCTATTCTATTCTATTCTACTTTATTCTGTTCTATACTGTACTGTACTATTCCGTTCTATTCTGCTCTATTTCAATTAAACCTGTATGTTCTTTTCTGTTCTATTTTATTCTATTCTTCTCTGTTCTGTTCTATTCTGTTCTATTCTATTTCAGTTAAACCTGTCTTTTCTATTCTATTCTATTCTATTCTATTCTGAAATAGAGTAGAACGAAACGGAACAGAATGGAACAGAACAGAATAGAATAGAACAGACAGGTTTAACTGAAATAGAACAGAACAGAATAGAACGGAACAGAACAGAAGCAAACAGACCAGAACAGACCAGAACAGAACAGAACAGAACAGAATAGAATAGAATAGAATAGAATAGAATAGAATAGAATAGAATAGAATAGAATAGAAAAGAAAAGACAGGTTTAACTGAAATAGAATAGAACAGAACAGAATAGAATAGAACAGAGTAGAATAGAATAAAATAGTATAGATGCTTTTGTTCTGTTCTGTTCTATTTCAGTTAAACCTGTCTGTTCTATTCTATTCTGTTCCGTTCTGTTCTGTTCTGTTCCACTCTATTTCAGAATAGAATAGAACAGAATAGATAGAAAAGACAGGTTTAACTGAAATAGAACAGAATAGCATAGACAGAACAGAGTAGAATAGAATAAAACAGAATAGAAAAGAACATACAGTACAGGTTTAACTGAAATAGAGCAGAATAGAATAGAATGGAATATTACAATTTATTCTACTCTGTTCCGTTCTGTTCTGTTCCACTCTAGTTCAGTTAAACCTGTCTGTTCTATTCTATTCTATTCTATTCTTTTCTGTTCTGTTCTGTTCCACTCTATTTCAGTTAAACCTGCCTGTTCTGTTCTATTTTATTCTATTTCAGTTAAGCTTGTCTGTTCTCTTCTGTTCTGTTCTTTTCTATTTTATTCTATTCTGCTCTGTTCTTGTTCAGGTGAATTTCCTTCTATTTCTCCTTCATTTCCAAATCTAAAGTCCATTGGTCTGTGGCCTTGGAGACGTCTTCTTCTTCTCTTTTCCTCTGACAGTTGGTAGAAACGTCCCATCAAGGACACTTCAGCTATGTGTCAATCCACCGATTCCACCGGAGAGATAAGAAGGTGGGAAGGGACGGCGGACGGCACTCCTGCATAATTTATACTGAGCAAAAATCAATTTTGCGGCATAAATTACTCTGATGTTAATTAGTTGCGGATTGGTCTTTTACAAAAGGTGCATTCGAAATCACTTCAGGGGGAGAGACTCGCCGCTTTGGGACGGTGCCGGATGATGTTTATGATGGAAGCGTTTGGATCAAGAGTCTCTTTTCGGGTTGGAACTTCCAGTAAATACAGTCATGCGTCAGTGTAAAGTCAAGTAAATCCCCTCCGTCGCTGCTCTTTCACACAACCCTAATATTGCGAATGCACGCTGACACCCCCCCCCCCACACACACACACACACACCCCTCGATCCGGGAGATTGCTTACCAGCGCTTAGTTCAGTGGCAATGCCCAGTTGGGCCTTGATGTAATGGAAATTGATTGCACTGCTCCCAGGCTACACTGTCATGACAAGTTATTTTAATGGCAATAAAGCGGGCTTATGTTGAAGTTTTAAAAGAAGGAGGGGGACAGGGCGGGGGCTTGGGGCGTATTTGCAACATTGTTTATTTATTTATTTGTTTATTTCCGAGAAAAAAAAATAAAGCAGTGAGTTTACAATGAGAAATCGAGGCGAAAATGATGCGGGGGGGTAGAGGGGTGACGATTTGGAGCCATTATCCTGCCACCTTAAGAATTACCACCTCAGCCCTGGTGGCGGTAGATGCCAGAAAAGTTATAATTAAAGAATGATTTGTGCCTTTCCGTGTGCATTTAGGTGTCAGGTCTATGACGGTACGGTATAGTGCATACAAGCCGTACGCCATATACTCCCATTTATCCTAGTAGTAACCTGTCAAGCACGGAGGAAGGAAATTTTCAGCCGAGATGGAATGCGTTGTTTTATTGGCCTCGAACAGGTAGTGGCTGCAACATAAGAGCTCAGACAGAAGGAGCAGTTCCACCCTCTGCCTCTGGTTTTTGCACTCCTTTCACATTTACTTTACACTTAACAACAATAATGAAGATGGAGGATTCAACCATGCTGCCATTTCTTCACTAACTACGTCCCCTCATGTCATTTTCAAGGGAATTCAAAGTGAACTTTCCAACAGAGACATAAGAAGAAGCCAATACACTAGACCAGGGGTGACCCAATATGATGTGAAGTGGGCCGGACCAGTAAAATAAAAACATAATAATACGTAAACAATGTCTAGTCCAAACTTTTCTGCATGTTTTAGGGTGAAAAAAGTCTGCAAATCTACAAACTTTCCTCTAAAAAAAAATGTGAATAACATGAACAACCTCACTTTTTAGTTGGTTAATATATAGGCTAATGCCCCTGTGATCATCCGATGCCTATTCATTTATTTGTTTGTTTGTCTGTTTGTTTTGATGATGCCTATGTCATTATCATGTGTATTTTTTTTATGTTTTTAATTTATAGCAAGTGAGTGATGTATTAATGTCGGCTGTTTTACGTTTTGTTTCTGTCACCTGCCTAGGGACTGCAGATGAAAAGTAGTTATTTTTACTAATTCTCACATATTTACATGGGTGTATTTGTATACAGCAATGTTCATAAATGTGCATGATCCCTATTAAATAAACCAATAAATAAATAAATAAATTTACTAAGAAAATAAGTGCAATTTAAGAAGAAAATATTATACCCCGATTTATCATTTACACATGAGTATTACAACTTATAGATCACAGTGGAATTACAAATACGCAAAACATTTAGTAACAGGCCGGATATTGTTTAAATTACACTTATTTCTCTTAAGACCAGAGGTGTCAAAAGTATTTCCATTCATTACTCTGGTAGAAGTACAGATACTAGGGTTTAAAAAGACTTCTGTGGAAGGTGAAGCTTTTTACTCAAATGAAAGTGTAAAAGTACTGGTTTCAAAACTACTTCAAGTATAAAAGTAAATGTAAAGGGAAAAAATGCCATTAGGACAGAAGCTTAGGCGGTGCCACAGGGGCCTGTAGTGCACTAACTATGTTCTAGCTGGAGTGGGATATGATTTGTGTCATGTGCAGGTGCGATGGATCGCATACAAACCAATAGGTTGTCAGAATGGTGTATGTTTATACTTCCCATCCAACCACAATCAAATTCACTCTATCAGGATGGAGCGATTTGTCTGGATAGGGTTTTTTATATGACAAGCCAGAATGAAATAGGAGTGACGAGGCTATTTTTAAAATGTAAGGAATAGAAAGTACAGATAATTGCGTGAAAATGTAAAGAACAGAAGTAAAAAGTTGGCTGAAAAATTAATACTCCAGTAAAGTATAGATAACCCAAATTTCTACTTAAGTAAGGTAATCAAGTATGTGTGACACCTCTGCTTAAGACATTCCAGGTTACAGGATAGTTTGTAAATATAAATATGTTCTTGTAATTTTCGTTTTTTTTTTTTTTTTTTTTTAACAAAAATTTGCAGCAGTCATTATTTATAGGTTATTATGGTAGTATGTTACTGGTCTGACCCACTTGAGGTCGAATTGGTTTGTTTGTGAAACCTGAATTCAAATTATTTTGACACCATTGGTTGTTAATATCGTCAGTGTAATTTTTTGTATTTCACACATTCATCCCACGGGCCGGATAGAACCCTCTGGTGGGCCGGTTTTGGCCTGTGGGCCGTGTGTTTGACACCTGTGGTGTAGGCGATCTAAAGCTGGATTTATTGTCGCGCAGACATCACGCGTCACTACCTGTGCCGTCACATCGGACAGCTCCACGTTAGCCTGCAAATGCCCTTGATGTGCACCTCTTCCAGATTGTAACTATGCGGCACAGCAACACAGAGACACTGCCCCCTGGTTGGCCAGTTTGTGATCATGTGACACCAGGACTATACAGCAACAAATGTTGTGGGGTTCTGCCATATACAGTTTGTTTTTGTTCATTACTTATTTCACTTTTGTTCTTGTCTCTTACTTTTTTCTCCTGACAAACCTGTGTGATTATGCACATTCATAAACCCAGATAATTTAACAAAATTGTGCATTTATTTGATTAGTGTAATCACTAATTATTAGATTTCAGTATTCTCTGTGGGTTAGCCTGTTTTCGTTCAGCAGTCGCACGGCCCATCTCCTACGCTGCCTCCTTCTCCGTCGCTTATGCTGTAATACTTTTAATAGAACTATGATATCTTCGTCGACTTCTACAAGCTCGTCTAGACACTGCTCCATGTCGGCCGCTATTGTTGTTCTAAAACAGGAAATGCCTGCCGGAAGATATCGAAACCATGGAAACAACTCTGCCCAGTGGAGTTTGATCTTTAGAACCAGCCGATACCAGCACTTCTGCCTCCTTCTGATTTGGAAGGGAAGCTACACTTTCTTAAAATGACGCCACTACAACTCACTCAAGTGTGAGGGCACATAACGCTATCGTCAGACATGGCGTTCCTACATGACGCAGAGATACACGCGCAACCATAAATCCAGCCTAAGGCTTGCAGATCCCTTTATATTATTGGAGGAGACTCGGCTGTTCTTCGCCGCGGGCAAACTTTCTGCAGAAGTTGTTGACTCTCACTTCCTGCTCTATTTCTTTCCCGCTCTTTTATCTACTATATAATAAACAAAATGATTTATATGATTTGTAAAAGACATACAGAGCTTAGCGATGAGTACTTAAGAGCCTCGTAACACAATCAGTCTCTAATTTATTTTAAAGTTTAATGGCATTTTGAGTTTAATGGCATTTGGGATCGCAGTGTCTCTGTGATGAATTATGACTGCGGCTCATGCATGAGCACTTCAAGTAATGTGTTTTCCTCATGTTTGGTGTGTAGGCCAATTAAGGCTCAGTGTGTGACAGTATGGCCAAATCAAAAGGTCCCCACACTCCTTGACAGCCAAAGCAGCCAATTAAAATCCTGCGCCAGGGCCTGAAACAGCCGTCACTGCCCACTATGAGTGATCATTAGCACATATGTGGGCCGGACAGAATCCCCAGGCGGGGGATTGATTGTCATGGAGAAAACTGATCTGAAGAAGCGATTCTGTCACTCTTAACAATGATGAAGGTATCAAGTGAAGTTTTGAGCGAAATTGCAAATGCGCGTCCACTGTGTCCAGCAGCAGGTGTGGTCACAGAGGTCACCGGCGCCGAGACCTCACTCACACTCTGCTTGATCATCTGAACAAGTCCGGAAATTAGCTTTGATGGGGGATGTCGGGGGGGGTCAGCTGCGTCTGTGGGGGAAATGCGTTTACCACATGCAGGGATACGAAAAAGGAGTGTGTGTGTGTGTGTGTGTGTGTGTGTGTGTGTGTGTGTGTGTGTGTGTGTGTGTGTGTGTGTGTGTGTGTGTATGTGGAGAGACATACCAAGCACCCCCATATTCACTGCATTACTCAATGAGATGTCACTACTTCAAATATGCTTAATTCATATTCAGCTCACATGCAGTTTATTGAGCTCAGCCTTATTGAGCTCCATTTAATACATATCAGCTTTGTCTGTGACAGATTTGGAGCATGCCTAAATTAGATTGTAATTTCAATGAACTGTCTCTTACAATACATAGAGCAGCAGGCCTGTCATTAGCGCTAAGTGCCCCCTCAGTGACACCAGGAAGTGCCTCGGCTTTGTCCGCCTTCTCGTGTTTGTGTGCGGATGAATGACGCACCTGCTTTCGCGCAATTACCGCGACTCGCACCGGACATCAGCGTCTTTTAGTAATCGCCGTTCCACAAATCAAAACACAAAGGAACGCATGTGACTTCTCTGCTTTTTTCGTCCATTGATGCTGCAGTTGAATCAGCCTGTTAAAAGCTCTGTCATTTTATTGTGAGAGTATAAATGTGGATTTGATGTCAAAGTTTAGTGTCTCATCAAGCATTGAAAATAAATACATGTTAAAACTAAGTGTAAAAACAGCTCATTAGACTATTTCTTATTAGGTATAGACCAGGGGTGTAAAACTCATCTTAGTTCAGGGGCCGGATTCAGCTAAATTTGATCTGAAGTGGGCCGAACCAGTAAAATAATAACATATATATAAATAATGTCAACTCCAAACTTTTCTCTATGTTTTAGAGCAAAAAAAAGTTAATTTACATTATGAACAGGTTTACATCTACAAACTATCCTTTCAAAAGATCTGAATAACATGAACAAACTGAAAAAACAAGTGTAATTTTAACAACATCATGCCTCAGTTTATCATTTACACATGTACATTATAACTTACAGATCACAGTGGATCTACAAACACACAGAACATTGAGTAAACTGGCAGAATATTGTTAAAATTGTACTTACTTCTCTTAAGACATTTCAGGTTGTTCATATTTTTTGCAAAATTACACTTTTTTTAGTGTAAATACATGAAAATATTTACATTTACAAAGAGAAACATGTGGAGTTGTCATTATTTATATGTTATTATGATAGTATTTTACTGGTCCTGCTCACTTGAGATTGAATTGGTCTGAATGTGGAACCTGAACTAAAAGGATTGTTAATATCTTTAGTGTAATTTTTCACAAATTCATCCAAAGGGCCGGACTGGACCCTTTTGCGGGCCAGATTTGGCACCTGTGGTATAGACACTCATTAGGATTGACAGCTCTCCGAGGAAGTAACATTAGTTATAAGACAGTGGTGCTAATGCTAGCAAGATCCATAGGTTAGACAAGTAAAGTTAAAATAGAAGTTAAATATCTATATCATAAGACTGGAAGGGCTCAGAGCGTCTTTGTGTGTGTCTATCGGCACAATTCTGACTAATTGAGACGTTTTTACCTGGCCAATTTGGGACCTAAAGTTGAGGAATAGTCCCGTCTCCACATGAAATATCTCAGCAACTTGATAGGACTAATATTTTCAGAGATATTAGTCATTTTAGAAAAAATATTATTGTTAAAGTTAATAGTGCATTTACATATTTTAGTCTTTTTTAGGTTTCGTTTTAAATCGATTATATTTTTTTTCTACAAGTGATACTGAAATTGTGTAAACAGTTCCATAAAATAGAGTTCTTAAACTAAAAATAAATTGCCTATTTGAGAAATGATAGATGAAACTTACATTTTTGACACTGATGTTCACTTTCGCCTGATCTGGCCCATATGAATACAGTTGTGAAATGAACACATATATACATCTATATCATAACACTGGAAGGGCTCAGAGTGTGTATGTGTGTATCTGCACGATTCTGACAAATTCAGATGTTTTTACGTGGCCAATTTGGTACCTACAGTTGAGGAATAGTCCCGTCTCCACATGAAATATCTCAGCAAGTTGATAGGACTAGTATTTTCGGAGATATTAGTCATTTTTGGATGCAGCTGCCTTACAGTTACAGAAGCAAAAGATGAGAAATGAAAGCAAAAAGAAATGAAGTTCAAAGCAGGACTCCCATTTTCATCATGTGTAGTGTTGTAGGAGTTTGGGTGTCTAATGACCAGGCGGGTTTCTTCTCAAACTGTGCGTTTATTCTAAAACATGCTGCAGCTACAGAGCACAAACAAGTAACTGACACTCCACATGTAGAAATTGGAAATTTTTTATTTTTTATTTTTTTTTAATTTTGTCAACGTAATCTAAAAGTACTTCCTGTTTCAACAGCCTTCAAAATAAAAGCTTGTTTTGTTTTGTTTTTTTTAGTTTTTTTCGAAAATGCAACAAGACAAAGTAATCTTACTTAGTCCTTAGAAATAAAACAGGCAGTAAGAAGTCATGGGAAAAAAAACAAACAAAAAGGAAACTTATATACATGGCTTCATTTGCATATTCGAGAAGGAGTGGGAGGAAGTATAACTTATTTAATCCCACCCCTTTCCCTTCTACTTCCTTAAATCACTTAAATTAAAGTGTTTTCTCTTAATAATTATCAGCTTTGTTATGACTCTCTTTTACTATTAACAATCAACTGAAATATCTGAAAATAAATCAACAATGCATCCTTTTAATATAAACTTAAGCCAACATGAATTGCCTGGTTTTCTTTAAACTCAAATAAATTACTCACAAAAGTCAACTGTCCCCAGCATAAAAACGACCACATCTAGAACCCGTGTCACATACTAGTCATATATAATAGTAAAACACTGACAGGGACCTTTCTATTGTACAGTGAACATTGAAAATAACAACACGTTTTAGTGTAAATGTAAAGTTTTGGTGCATTTACAACATTAACTTACCTAAAAGGAGTATTTTCAGTGTGTGTTATTAGTTTTACTGAAAGGGATGATTTAACCCTTTCATGCATGAATTGTGAGAACCTGAGTCAAGATTTATTTTTTTAGTGTTTTTATTCCTCCTTAGCCATGAAAAAAAACAATGTGATTGAGGTTTTTTTTTCTATGGGGTTACAAAAATATCCATGCATTTAATTTCTGAAGTAAAGATACACGTGTTTAAAACCAAATATCAGAAAGTGATATGAAAACAATGAAATAAAAACATTTTTAATGCTGCTAATCTGATGTCTTCAGACATTTTATCATATTCTAATGCTAGTAAGTACTCACTTCATGGAGGTAATATGCAAAAAAACCCTTTTTGTCTAACAAATAATTGATTTACACTTAAACATGTCACTGCAGATCAGGTTTATCAAGAACAGCACAGTTACGGTAATGGTCTGAATGTCAGCGTATAGGATGATGCATAAGTGTCCACTGTGTTGGCTGATACGGAACTAAAACAACAAAACCCATGAATATACAAGAGAACAGCTGTAGAAGAACTGTCCACTGTAGTGACCTATGCATGAAAGGGTTAAATACTTCGAACTCCATTGCTTTTCCACATCTTTTTTTTTTTTATCAATTTTTTCATTTATTTTCGTTGTGCTTTTCCACATCTTAACAGTAGTCTGAGCCACCAAAAAAATAAAATAAAATAAAAAATCAGACCTGAAATTGTTAAATGATAGCCTTGCCTTGTGATAGGACAATTGTTCATAATGTTTTTCCAATTGGTTTTCATAATTTGTTGTATTAATTTTGTAATAAATGTCCAGGCATAAGCACGACCACCTCATGAGAGAGGCTAATTTCCAGTTTGCTTTAGATCCTTATGCACAAAAGACCCTAAATTACATAGCTGGAGGCCTATTGTGGATTTGAGATTCCCGTAACTTCCTCTGCTCCATGTGACAAAAAAAAAAAAAAAAGAAAAAATTCAGCAAGGTCTGGTTTAAGCACTAAAACTGCTTGACTAAATTGTGAAGCTTATATAATTTTATTCCTTCAGTCCCCTGGAGAAACGGTGTATCCTGTTTAAAAATGTACTTTCTGTTGCCAGGGGTAGTATAAAATAACACAGAAAGGTGTCATCCAGAAATAATTAAAACTGGGGAGCGAGCCAAAAACACATCCCTTCCTGCCATACTTCAAATGATTTAGTTACAAAAGAAAATACATTATTACATTAATACATGTCAATAATAGAAAGTCTGCTGCATAATTCAGTTCATCAAGAATAATGTGATAAAGCCCAGAAAAGCAATGGAAGATGATCTCATAATGAGCCCTGAGATGTTTGTTACATAATGGCAAAGAAACATGATGCAGCAGAATAACAAAAGATGGAGTAAAAGAGGCCACGGTAATAAGAAAACATCCTATTATTGTGAGTAAAACATGTTGTTTTTGTCTTCACATATGCAGGGATGTTTGGTGCTAATTGGCCTGCAGGGGTTGCTGCATAATTCCGCCGGTCATATTTACTTTACACTCCTTTTATTTACCTCAGAGGGCGTTTGTGTGTGGGAGGGGGATTAGAATGGGGGGGGGGGGGGGGGTGCATACCATTCCATGCTGCTGTTACATGAACCAGACATCTAGGCTTTTATTTATCTTGTAGCCATTTTTTCCCTTTAATTCTTTTAAAAACTGCGTCGATACAATTGATCGGAGCTGACAGGTGTATAAAGCCAAGCGTCCAGGGGCATCGGATCATCTTTTAATGAGGCGCCGCTGCTCCACAATGAGAGCAATGCACGTCCTAATCGGAAAGCCTTATAGAAATGTAGATATTGGGCTTTAGTTAGCATTCACGGGCCGTCCACCTGCGTTGGGTTTCCACAGAGGACCTGCAGCCTGTCTGCATGTGGACCCACTCTGATCAAATTGACTGACTCAGCTCTGATACTGTTCACATGATCAAAGCCTTGTGTTTTTTTCTTTGGGTTTTTTTTTATTGTAGATGCATAGTGTTACATCTTCTCCCGCAGCTTTAAAAGCCACATTCAACATCTAATCCAAACAATAACCTCCAACATGACCTTTACTTTAACCTGTTATATGTGATGTAATTGCTTCACACTTCAGTGCCTAATTTAACCACGTCTTTAATAGCGAATGAATCTTAATTCTTATAGAAGATGAATCTTTTTTTTTTTTTAACCTTGACGACTCTGTATCAGCTTCTTATGTATTGCATGAAGTGCTTTCATAAAATGCAGTTTCAAATGATCTGTTATTGAACTAGAAGCACTCGGAGAGCGCAGACCTCCGCCAAGGCTGATCAGTGGCCCCCCCGTGGGCCCCCCCATGCCAAGGAGGTTATGTTTTTGCCAGGGTTTGTTTGTCTGTCCGTTAGTGTGCAACATAACTCAAAAAGTTATGGGCAGATTTTGATGAAATTTTCTGGTCTGCGCTCCCCCCGTGGGCCCCCCCACCCCCGATCACCACCAAAATTTAATCACTTCTTCCTTATCCCATTTCCAACAAACCCTGAAAATTTCATCCAAATCTGTCCATAACTTTTTGAGTTATGTTGCACAATAACGGACAGACAGACAAACAAACAAACCCTGGCAAAAACATAACCTCCTTGGCGGAGGTAATGAAGTGATTTTTTTCCTTGTTGATTAAATGCCACGGCAGCTCAAAACTAAATGTTAACTAAATACAGCATAAAGGAGGTGTTGTGACAGCACAACTTTCTCAAACAACACCACAGCTTAACATTAGAAAGGCCTTCCTTATTATCATGTCTCAGATTTTAGGTTTTGTATAAAATAAGCATAAGTTCTTCATGTTATTTATGTATAGTCTATGTCTGTAGTGAATTTAACCCATAAAGACTCAAAATCATCTACTGATCTGAACTGTTAAACCCAAAAAGACCCAGAGCTACTTTTGTGTTAGTTCCCAAAATACATTTTTCTCTCTATTTAACTTCTCTTCAGTGATTTATTACTATTTATCATTATAATATCCTCTCCATTTTGCATTTTTTTTAGTGAAAATCAGGTATTTTATATTATTTATTTTACTGATCATGTATTTTAATCATCATGCTGAGATTACATTTGAGGGAAATTATACTAAAAACAGAGAAAACTTGAGAAAAAATGACTTTCAGTTAAATCTAAAAGCTGAGGGTGATTATATCCAAAACAGAGAAAACCCACTTATTTAGTAAATATATCAATAACTGAACAAAAAAAACAAGTGTCTCCATCCGCTGTCCTTTATCAAACTCCATGGGTTTTTACTGGTGAATCAATATTGTAGAAGATGATGGTGTTTCCATGGTAACTACAGAGCCTCTAAATGTCCAAATGGGTCATATCTGACGACCATGAAAAGATGACAAACTGCATTTTACACCAATTATTTACATGTATTGATAGAATTAGTTGCTCTAAAGTTATTAAACATTTTAGATCAGTAGATGGTTTTGGTCACTGGTGGATATTTGGGTGTTTATGGGTTAATAAGTGTTGATCTATTAATCCTACCAATACATGTAAATAATTGGTGTAAAATACAGTCTGTCACCTTTTTACAGTCATTAGATATGACCCATTTGGACGTTCAGAGGCTCCGTAGTTACCATGGAAACACTGTCATCTTCCACAATATTAATTCACCAGTAAAACCCATGGAGTTTGATGAATAACAGTGGATAGAGACACTTTGTTTTTACTCAGTTATTGATAATATTTACTAAAAAAGTCAGTTTTCACTGTTTTCGATATAGTCACCCTCAGCTTTAATCTGAGCTTTTATCAGGGGTGTCAAACTCATTATAGTTCAGGGGCCACATTCAGCCCAATATGATCTGAAATGGGTGAGAGCAGTAAAATAATATAATAATATATAAATAATATCAAATCCAAACTTTGTTATTTCTAGCTTCCATTTTTTTAAAATGAAAAAAAGTCGCGTTACATTATGAAAATGTTTACATTTACAAACTATCCTTTAAAAAATGTGATGCATGAACAACTATGAACAAACAAAATTTATAAAGAAAAATACTATATTGTGCCTCAGTTTATCATTCACACATGTGCATTACAACTTAAAGATCCCAGTGGATCTACAAATACACAGAACATTTAATAACAGGCAGAATATTGGTAAAATTACAGTTATTTCTCTTAAGACATCTCAGGTTGGTCATATTTGTTCAGATTATTCACATTTTTTCTGAGAAGAATGTTTGTAAATGTAAACATTTTCATGTAATTTTAGGGGTTTTTTTTAACATCAAAACAAAGATAATTAGGAGTTGTCATTATTTATAGGTTATGATAGTATTTTGCTGATCTGATCCACTTGGAGATTGCATTGGGTTGAATTTGGCTCCTGAACTAAAATGATTCTAAATATCTGAAGTGTAATTATTTACAAATTCCTCCCATGGGCCAGATTGGACCCTTTGGCGGACCAGCTTTGGCCCAAAGGACCTTATGTTTGACACCTGTGATCTACATGATCAGTAAATTAAATATAGAAAAATACTTGATTTTCACTGAAAATTCGCAGAATCCAGAGGCTAATATTCCAATAAATGGTGATAAATCACTTAAGAAAGGTTAAATAGAGAGGAAAAACACATTTGGACACTGACACAAAGGTCCCACTGGGCCTTTAGGGGTTAAATTCTGAGATCTTTCCATCAACCACTAAGACTCCTTTGAAAAGCTGCTAATGCATAAGGCTCAAGGCACTGAAATGCATGGAAATCCTGCATGTCTCAGTTGAGCGTCATTGTAGTTTGGACCCCGTAGTTCCCTTAAGAGTGCTGGGTGGGTTGGGGGTGTTAGCACAAACCGGCGATGTAGGGCACTGCGATGGCAACGCTACCCCTACTGGCACCCGACACCAACCGCTGACCTGTTTAAACAGCTGGAACGTTTGGCACTGCCTGCCTCCGGAGATTTGCAGGGCCACTGGCAAAGGGGTTGAGAGGAAGGAAGAGAAGGAAGGGGGATGGGAGGGACTGCGAAGCTCGGAGGAGGAATTCATAGCGCGGCAATAGGGGGCCACTGTGCAGAAATGGCACCAAGCAGGAATTAAACAGGCCACTGGCAACAAGCTGAGCAGGAGGAGGAGGTTGGAAAGTTCAAGTCAAATAAACACAGTCACTTGTAATGGGGGTGGGGGGGTGGGGGTGTGTGTGAAGGGGGGAGTCATCAGCGTAGGGATTTCACTTTGGACGGCAAATGAATGGAATGGACGACCGGGGCAAAGAGTCAATAGATTGCAAGGAAACCCGTATGCCAACTGTTTTGTCTCCAGTAAGGGGGTGAAAAAAGACGTCTGTGTGTTTTGGATGGTTGACCCTGTGTTGGGGGCGGGGCAGGTGACGGGATCACACAAGGGAGCACTTTGCAATTTCTGAAAGAGGTTTAACCAAGACCGGGGGGGGGGGGGGGGGGGGGTGGACGCTGGGTAGACCCGCAGTGAGCTGTTTGTCTGGTTTGTATTAGTTTGGTCAAATTTAACACTTTATCAACCAAGTGGTTATTTTTGATAATTTCAGCACGCATTACATAACAGTGGCAGCAACAAACTCAGGTCCAATGTGGTCTACAGGGTCTGGAAGGTCCACCTCTGCATGAACAGTGAGTGTACCTGCTCTGTTAGGTACCATGAAGTAATGGTACTCATGTAAGGAATGATGTTCAAAGGGATAATGTGGATCTGGACAGGTGTCTGGATCAGCACTTATGTTGGTCTAATGTTCTAAAATACATGTTCCTTTCACCTTACATGTGTTTTTCTTGTATTTTTTATGATTTTTTTTTTTTTTTTGCCACTTACGGGCAAGGAGCCAAATATGGTAACTTGACTGACCTCAGTTTTTGATGTGATAATAAAACATTTTTAAAAATTTCACAGAAGTTATAAAGTTTTGTTAGGTCCTCCTGTCAGTCCCTTCAGAAAAACATGATTATACGATCACATAATTCAATGCCTTATCAAGCAAATAGTGCACATTATGCTGCATTTTTTTCAAAAAGGGTGCATATTCACCACAATAATAGCATATTTCCACGCGAAATATGTGGGGCTCGCATGATTTAATAATCCTGGCATTTTTCCGCATAAAGTTTAAAAAATGTTATATTGCAACTTGGCACAGGTAGTGATGCAATATGCGACGCGCAATGTTTTCGGCTCACGTGTCCACAGAAGGTAAACTAACCATGAGTCTCAGAAAAAAATCAGCAAGATGATGAAAAATACAACTTGTGTGTTTGTTTGTATTGCATTAAAATCAAACAACAAAAGAATTTTATAAAAAGAAAGTCAAACATTTGAACCTATAGCACACCTATAGCACAGGTGTCAAACATGCGGCCCGGGGGCCAAATTCGGCCGCCAAAAGGTCCAATCCGGCCCGTAGGATGGATTTGTGAAATACAAAAATTACACTGAAGATATTAACAATCGAGGATGTCACAATCCTTTTAATTCAGATCCCACATACACACCAATTAGATCTAAAGTGGGTCAGAACTAGTAAAATACTATCATGTTAAACCTATAAATAATGAAAACAGGAAATTTTCTCTTTGTTTTAGTGTAAAAAAGTAAAATTACATGAAAATGTTTATATTAAAAAACTGTTATTTTACAAAAAATGTGAATAACCTGAAATGTCTTAAGATAAGTAAATGCAATTGCACCAATATTCTGCCTGTTATTAAATGTTTTGTGTATTTGTCATTGTAATGTAAGTTGTAATGCACACGTGTAAATGAAAAACTGATCATCTGAGGCATAATATTGTTAAAATTGCAGTTGTTTTTCTTAAGACATTTCCAGTTGTTCATGTTATTCAGATTTTTGTAGATGCTAACATTGTCATGATTTAATTTTACTTTTTCCACTGTTTTTATTTTACTGGTCCGGTCCACTTGAGAGCACATCGGGCTGAATGTGGCCCCTGAACTAACATGAGTTTGACACCCCTGTCCTACAGGAAAGCAGGTTATATTATTTTGTATCTCATGGAATTGAAACATTGGAGAAAATTGACGCTGTGGCGACTTTTCCAGTGAAGCAGGAGGCAATTATTTTATTCTTGACACTTCTGACTCAGGAATGTTGAAGCCATGTTTGAGCCATGCTTAGAAAATAAAGAACTAAAACAGAACCAACACTTTCTGTGATGTAGTGTATGCTTAGCTTCCTTCTGTATGTTTGTTTATTATAGGATTTAATTAGACATTTTTCATTTAGTAGTGTCCTAGTTAGAACAGGGTGTGGGAGAAGAATCTAGTTTTTTTTGTTTTTCATATTTTCTCAATTTTTTTTTGCAAATTCCCCACATAAAATACCATAAAAACCCTACATATTCCATCACATAATCAAGGATTTTTGCCTGCATTTTTCTGGAGGAACAGTCCAATAACACACTGAGGTTGAAATGTTGGATTTCAGAGTATTTCTGTGGAGGGTTAAGGTTTGACTAGGTGGAGTTTGATCAGTGTGGTGTGTTGTGCCGGGTCACAGTGTCATTCTGAACTTGCGAGAGACTGTCGATGGCTTCCCTGTGTGTCCGTGTTGGTCCTCAGCCAGGGGGCGATAGCGAAGGTCAGATGTGTGTGTTTGTGATAAGAAAGGTGGAAGTGGAGTGAGAAAACAACACGGGGAGCAGCGAAAGAGACTGTGGGAGATGTTATCTGCTCAACTATCACTACATTACGGTGGCCCGGAGGGTCAAAACACAACAGCGCTGGAGAGAGAAGCACAATGTGTCAGGAAACACAGCAACACAGTAACTCTGAACAAAACATCAAAGAAAAAACTCATTCACAAATGACACATCTGAATTGAAACAACACAAGACACATTTATCAACTTTTCTACATTTTATATACATTGAATTTTCTAAAACACATTTCATAAGACACTTTTTTTCAGAAAACTTTCCAGAAAATATTGCAAAACATGATGATATTTCACAAAAAACACATCATTTCACAAGTCAGCGCAACACATTTAACAACTTTCAAAATGTAAATAAAACATGGCATTTCACTAAAGTGACATTTCACTTAAGGGCACTTAAGTGTGTATTTTTATATATTTTTAAATGTTTATACTGCTTATATCTTTGACTTTTTTCAATTTTTCATTGATTTTGCTGCTTATATTTGTTTTCCATTTAGTTCCTAATTTGTTCCTTATTTGTTAATTTTTTACTCATTTTTACTCATACATTTTTTATTTTTATATTTTTATTCATTTTGTTAATTATTTTGTTCTTTTCATTCATTGTGGTATTTATTTCTGTTTATTTTTGTTCATTTCCTTGCCTTTTTTGGTCAGTTTTTATTCATTTTGTTTCTTATTTTGTTCATTTTTAATTAATTTGGTCCTAATTTGCTCATTTTACTCATTTTCCTGATTATATTTGTAATTTTTCTCCATTATGTTAATTATTTTGTTTTTGTTCATTTTATTGCCTTTTTTCATCAGTTTTTGTTCATTTTATCTCATTTTGTTAATTTTTCATTGATTTTGCTCCTCATGTTTGTGCATTTTTGTCCATTGTGTTCCTTGTTTTGTTAATTTATTGCTTCTTGCATTTTTATTCCTTTGACATCTATCTATCTATCTATCTATCTATCTATCTATCTATCTATCTATCTATCTATCTATCTATCTATCTATCTATCTATCTATCTATCTATCTATCTATCTATCGCAAATTTGTCAAATTAATACACATAAGTACACATTAATACACAGAACACATTTAACAGTTTATTCAAACAACATTCACACAACACAATAGCTCTTCAGAAAATTATGCAGAACATGTTTCTGAAAACACAATTTTGCATAATTAATAACACTTCAGAAAACACAAGATATGACACCATCACTTGAAAAATGTTTCGTGATTTTTTTTTTTTTTTTTTTTTGTGGGGTTTTTTGGTCCTGTATGATCAGAATAGACCAGATCACTTCTCTTGCATCATTGGGCAGGATTGTATTTAACTGTGATACTGGTGTGTATTAAGAACATCCCATAATCAACACATGAACAGAGGAATGAGCTGATTTTTGCACAGAATGATGTCATCCATGGAGCCTCCTCACAGTCTCAGCTCGGCCAAGAACTCCTCTTTTTCTCTCTTTTTTTTTTTTCTTATGTAACACCCATTTGAGAGCCTTTTATTATTAAAGACGATCATACCCTTGTTTATCGACAAGAATATAAGCCCACTGGTTTAATCATTTTTTCAGAGGTGCGTTGGAGATGGCTTTGATGAATAATGCACAAGCGCTATAGTCGATGCACATTCCACAGGATGTTTGAGCTGTGCGCCCAGCGCCAAAAACATTGGCGAAAATCATTTCAGGCACGAGCAATCAAACCTCGCGGTGGTTAAAGTCAAACGCCAATATTTAATCAACGCTGTTTGTTTCAGTGGAATGTTGTCCTGTTTGGGTGTATTTATTCAGAGTGGCCTGTAGAGAAGCAATGACTATAGCACTAACTGTATTATATCACACGAGGACAGATGATTAGAGCAATAACACTTGTGCAACTTGTAACTGTTGTATAACAATGTGAAGCCTGAAGTGTAGTATGGATTTATACAACACCCACCAAGGGTTGGGTCATAATTTATTTAGTTAAAGAGCGAGGCTTTGAAAGGTGTCATAACTCAAGCGCTTTCTCTTTAGGCCGCGTGGTCTTCCTTCATTAATTACAACCAGCCAATTAGCTGTCACAGACCCACTGTGGATCAGGGGTCACTGTGGGTGGAACTTCAGCAGCTCTAATGTCCCCTTACAGCACAGGTATTAAACATACAGGGTGGGGAAGCAAAATTTACAATGAACATTTAGTTGTTTTTTCTCAGCAGGCACTACCTCAATTGTTTTGAAACCAAACATATATTGATGTCATAATCATACCTAACACTATTATCCATACCTTTTCAGAAACTTTTGCCCATATGAGTAATCAGGAAAGCAAACGTCAAAGAGTGTGTGATTTGCTGAATGCACTCGTCACACCAAAGGAGATTTCAAAAATAGTTGGAGTGTCCATAAAGACTGTTTATAATGGAAAGAAGAGAATGACTATGAGCAAAACTATTACGGGAAAGTCTGGAAGATACTATTAAAGAAGAATGGGAGAAGTTGTCACCCGAATATTTGAGGAACACTTGCACAAGTTTCAGGAAGCGTGTGAAGGCAGTTATTGAGAAAGAAGGAGGACACATACAGGGGTTGGACAAAATAATGGAAACACCTTAAAAAATCAACAAAATATAATTTAATATGGTGTAGGTCCGCCTTTTGCGGCAATTACAGCCTCAATTCTCCGAGGTATTGATTCATACAACTTGTGAATTGTTTCCAAAGGAATTTTAAGCCATTCTTCAGTTAGAATACCCTCCAACTCTTTTAGAGACGATGGCGGTGGAAATCGACGTCTTACTTGAATCTCTAAAACTGACCATAAATGCTCAATAATGTTGAGGTCTGGGGACTGTGCCAACCATACAAGATGCTCAACTTCCTCATGCCATTCTTTAACAATTCTAGCTGTATGGATTGGGGCATTATCATCTTGAGGTGAAGGTGTTTCCATTATTTTGTCCAACCCCTGTAGAATAAAAACATTTTCTATTATGTAAATTTTCTTGTGGCAAATAAATTCTCATGACTTTCAATAAAGTAATTGGTCATACACTGTCTTTCAATCCCTGCCTCAAAATATTGTAAATTTTGCTTCCTCACCCTGTATATGTGAATATTTATGTTCAATGTGACTGCCTAACCCTGCTGTTTTTCTTCTCCTTTTTGTAATTTTTCTGAAAGCACAATGAAAATTATTTGAAATTCAATTTACTGATCATGAAAATGTTCATAAAAACTCAGATTAAAGTTGAGGGTTATTATGTCAAAAACAGAGAAACTGGGGGAAAAAAGTGACTTTTTCTGTAAAATCTATCATTAACTGAACATAAACCCAGTGTCTCCATCCACTGTCATTGATCAAACTCCACAGGTTTTTACTGGTGAATCAATGTTATAGATGACTGTGTTTCCATGGTAACTACAGAGCCTCTGAACTGATCCAAATGGGTCATATCTGATGACCATGAAAAGATGACAAACTGTATTTTACACCAATTATTTACATGTATTGGTAGGATTAGTGGATCAACAGGTATTAAACAGTTTACGTCAGTAGATGATTGCCGTTGGTGGTGGATGTTTGGGTCTTTAAGGCTTAAGAACGAAAAATCAGAGCCACTTTTGTAGCATGAAAAGATGGTTTTGGTCAACAGTGGGTGTTTGGGTGTTTATGGATTAAAGTTTATATTTCAGTTACTCTTAAAATACGCAGAATTAGTGATTATCGGCCACTTTTAAGTCAGGTCAAGTCAGTTTATTTACATAGCACATCTAAAAACAACATAAGTTGACCTAAGGTAGTAATAACATTTAGAAATCAGGGTAGAACATGGGCTACCACATAAGAAAGGCAAAGAATATAACACAAGTAAAAAAAAAAAAAAAAAAAAAAAAAAAAAAGAAAAAAACCACCCAAGTTCATGACATGAAGTGCGTAGGTTATGAGAATTGAAGACATTTTTTTTTTCACATAATGCTGGAGTACTGTAACATACTGTCCTCTAAACTGTGCTTGTGTGGAGTGTGTACCCTATAACACATATAAGGGAGCATTACCACAAAGGTTGCCATGGCAACATCTAAGCCAGGCCTAATAGTTATCATTAGCACGGCTATTCTTGATTCTGCTGCTTGAAACAACTGGTTTCATAAAGATGCGGGTTAGTTGTAGCAGCATAATTCCACATGTGCTGTAAAGCTGTATGTAATATTAAATAATGCTGTATTTCTGTTTTTATGGCTTTAATAAATAACTATTAAAATTAGCAATTAAACCCTATACAATTTACTGAGACTGATGCTACATTTACTTAATAAAATAGACAAAATGCAGTTACAAAAACAAACATTAATAGGGATTAGGACTCTCCGATCTGATCATATGACAGTTTTTTTTTTTTTTTTAGGTAAAATTACAACTAGGTGTAACTTTTGATGTAGTTTCCCTTGGATTGTGGTTTATGATGGATGTTTGTTGTTGTCTTTATATTATTATTTGTTCATAATAATATAAAGCCAGAAACCAAATTATTTAATAATAAGTATCAGTCATATTATAGCAGTGGTTCTCAATCTTTTTCTGTTGGGCCCCCCTTTGGAGCATGAAAAATCTCCAAGCCCCCCTCAACCCCAACAACATTGTACCTGTGGTGCAATTATAACTTTTATTGAAAGAAACATCAGTATCGTTAGAATACTTTTTGCTTTTCCTTGAATAATTTGTTGTGCAAATTAAAAATAGCTTCAATTTTTGATTGAACAATATAAGTGACCTCAACAAAACTGCTCCCTGAGACATTATTTTTCCAATTAAAAATAGGAAATGTGTAATTATCTTACAGCTATGACAATAAGGTACATTTTTTTGTAGAACAACAAACAAATTTTGGTAACAAAGATGAACATTTTAACAGTATCAGCGGCTGCAATGAGCCTGTTTCTGTTGCACATCTCAGAACATTAAAGTGCAATCTGTACAAACTGTGCAAAACCAGAAACATTGCACATTTTTCTTTTCCAGTCCAATCCTTGTCCGTTGTCCAAACCTAAACTCTTGGTCTAGTCTAGTAACAGATCACTATGGCAGTAGATTTGTTTGTTGTATGTCCCTAAAATGAGTCCAGGGTGCTCCAACGCTAAAACATTAGTTCCACCTGATACATGTTCTAACCTGAAGAAAAAAAACAAAACACCTAGGAATGATCCCATGCCCCACCTGGAAAGCCTTCGCACCCCCCCGGGGGGGCCCGCCCCACAGTTTGAGAAACACTGTATTATAGTATATAGTATGGATATGCTTAGACTAGGAAGGTTATTATTGTTATTAATTATATAAGTAGAAGAGGTGGGAGTTTATAAGTTACACATCTTCTCACTCCTTTTTGAATATGTATTATACAGGGTGGGGAAGCAAAATTTACAATGAACATTTAGTTGTTTTTTCTCAGCAGGCACTACGTCAGTTGTTTTGAAACCAAACATATATTGATGTCATAATCATACCTAACACTATTATCCATACCTTGTCAGAAACTTTTGCCCATATGAGTAATCAGGAAAGCAAACGTCAAAGAGTGTGTGATTTGCTGAATGCACTCGTCACACCAAAGGAGATTTCAAAAATAGTTGGAGTGTCCATAAAGACTGTTTATAATGTAAAGAAGAGAATGACTATGAGCAAAACTATTAGGAGAAAGTCTGGAAGATACTATTAAAGAAGAATGGGAGAAGTTGTCACCCGAATATTTGAGGAACACTTGCGCAAGTTTCAGGAAGCGTGTGAAGGCAGTTATTGAGAAAGAAGGAGGACACATAGAATAAAAACATTTTCTATTATGTACATTTTCTTGTGGCAAATAAATTCTCATGACTTTCAATAAACTAATTGGTCATACACTGTCTTTCAATCCCTGCCTCAAAATATTGTAAATTTTGCTTCCCCACCCTGTATGTCTTATAAATAAGTGTTTAGTTTATTTATTTGGTTCTGTTTTGACATTCATATTCAAAATAAATACATCAATCAATCAACCAGTGCCTTGGGGAGTGGGAGTAGGGTGGTGGAGGAGCAGCATAAGTAACACACCCCTTGCAAGGGGGGGGGGGGGGGGTGCAATGGACAATACCACTGGGAAATTAGCCATTGACAAAACATGCTGCTTGATATTGATACTTATTATTGTATTGATATTATTATATTGATATTATACAGACTCGCACCCCCCCTATTTTGGTATCAACCTCCCCACCCCCACCCCCGCTCAGCTTTCTCATTCTAAACGACCAATAGTATCCCAACGCCCCCTGGGGGGCAATACCACCCCCACTGAGAAACACTGGTATAAATGTGCTTAAACCAGTAAATATGTCTAACAACACTTTATCATTTACCTTGAAAACATCAGCAAACCAGCACTTTTGCAGTTTGTTTTCCAATTAATCTTTTTTAAAATTTGTAACATTTAGCACATTCAATCTCTGAGGCAGATGATTAAAAAAAAAAAAAAATGTAGACCAGTGATATTCACAGAATAAACTCCGAGTCCTAATGATCCTGTTGCATGTTTTAACAAGCCAGTTTACAACATCATCACTTTGATTGGGCAGTGGAGGAAAGAACAAATTAAAGCTGTTGACCAGTTGTGTATTGGATATTTGGGGTATGGCTTATTATACTTCACAGCGGTCATAACACAGACAGTTGGGTTATAAAGTGAGCTTGGCCAAGCATATCTGGAATCACTGCTTGAACGTACAATTACATAGATAACCTCACCCAAGTACCATTTCTCTCAACACTTCTTATTAGAGGCATCCTCCATCTGCTATATTGTGTGTGTAATGTGAACCTGCAGCCACGCAGGGTAAATAAACAGGACTCCTCACTCCAGATGAGATCTGCAAGATGGGTGACCTGCCAACCCAAAACAAAGATATTATAATTCGTCCTTTGGAAACGTGCTGCGACTCCGCCTGTGTTTAAGCCTTTTTGTTGGAGCCAGATGAAGCAACATGTAAAATCTTAATTAAAAGATTGTATCGGATGTGAGTTTGCTTATGGAAAATAGGGAAATAATGGACTTAAAAGACAAGTTTTTACAGACGGAGGAGGGAAATAATTCAGTGGAATGAGAGGGAGCTTATTTGCCACAGGGAGAGAATTGGCATTTTTAATATTACAGCACTGAAATCTCAATATAGACCCAGTAAGGCTGTGTCATTGGCGTTAGATCTTTCATTTACTATAGTTTTTTTTTCTGGTGTTTGTGTCTTTTCAGGCCTCGTTATGGAAAAACAAAGTGTAATTAACGCAATCATGATTTATTACCACACACAGGCTTGGCTTACACATCTGCCTAATTGCAACTTTCTTTATTTCAACTGTTCGTGTAAGCAGAACTTGTCACATTAGCTGCGTTTTCTTTTCTTTTCTTTTTTTTTCCCCTTTAGTTTATTTCGGCTCTGTCTGTTTTTTTTTTCCTGTTTTGTTCCTTTAACTTCTCAGAAATATTTTTAAAGCAGCTTCATGCTAGGCAGCCCTTTGCTCAAACACTCCCACACGTTACCCTTCAACTGCAGGAAAGTCCTCATATAGAACCCAAGACGGCCATGTTGGATGATGATGGTGATGATGATGATGATGATGATGATGATGGGCAAAGCGGGAAGTGTAGCGCTGCCAGAGGCAACCTGCCAGCCTGATTCCCACTGCGATATATACATAGTAATACCTCTATCGATCGCTCTGAATATATTTATTGAGAGGAACCGGAAAGCAGACTGGGGGGAAAAAAGGGGGGATTTATGACGGCCAGTGCTCAAGATTAATTCACTTTTTAATTACAGGGAAGTACATAGGTATTGCCTGTCGACTGGTTAGATTTAAAGCTAAGACAAACAGCTAGCGATGCTTGCTGAGAACGCAGTATATGGAAGAAAGTGTATGAATCAATAGTACATTTTTCCTCTGCTTACCACATAGAAATCGCCGGCGTCTGTATTCGGTTCTGAAGTATATTCACGCTCAATAAAAAATCAGACAGATCTGCTTCCTGCAACCTGCCCCTTACCTACATTTGATCTTTTTTCTTGTCAGAGGTAACAATTTTGTGAATCCGTTGCATTATTATTCTTAGCTGCAGGGGTTTGGGGGTGGGGTTTAATAGACATGACTAATGGGATAAGAGCCTGAAATACATCAATATTTAAGATCAATTTACTGAAGGAGGTCCACCAAATTACAAATAATATTTCCATTCATCAGCTGAATCCAATATATTACATGACTTTGTTCCGTCATATTATGATCATACTAATGTATGATTTTCATTCTCATGTTATGAAGTTTAGAGACTTGGTTTATTATAGAACAATGCAAATCATATGTAAAGCCTGGGGCGCCAATAAGAGGGGGTAAACATGACAAATTCATGGGGTCCAGTGTTTGTGGGGGGGGGGCATAGAGCAGTGGAGGGGGTCCAGTGGATACAGGGTAGAAGCTGTGAAAATTTTATGTAAGGTCCGTTATATAAGAGATGTATAGAAGCTGTGAGCTGGATGTTGAAAGAATGTTAAGTTTCAGTTTCGTTTTCAGGCTAGTGTAAGTGACATTATGTATGGACTGTACCCCACCCACCCCACCCCCACCCGTGCTCCGACAGATCGGCAAGAGACTGAATGTTATTACCTTCTGATCGCTTTGCTTTGTGTGTTGGTTTGTTAGCAGGATAACTCAAAAAGTTATGGATGGATTTTTATGAAATTTTCAGGAAATGTTGATACTGGCACAAGGAAGAAATGATTAAATTTTGGTGGTGATCGGTGGTGATGAAAAGCTAAAAAAAAAAAAAAAGATGTATTTATTTTAAAAAGGTTCAACCGTTGAGTAGTGCTAATTTAAAACTGAAGAAGTGTACTTACTTTATGTTCCACAACGCATTATATGGATCTATATTTGAGAGTTATGGATGTAATTGGAAGGAAAAAAATATATTCACTACAAACAAAAAGTTAAGGAAATTTTCAATTTTTGGGCTATTTTTTTCAGTTGGGATTCTTGCACAGTGCTGTGTGTGAATTGAATTGAAACACATTTTTTAATGACCAGACATAGTTTTATTTACAAATGGCAAAAATGACAAAAAAATGACAATAAAAAGAAATATTGTTAACTATTTGTTGGTAGTGTATGCATATATATATATGTGTGTATATATATATATATATATATATATATATATATATTTTTTTTTTTTTTTTTTTTTTTTTTTTTCTGTTCTGTTGTGTTGTAACACAAGCACTATTGAAGATGTACCAAGAAAAATATTACTGAAAACGGATTATTAATGCCTTACACTACTGCATTACAGCTGAAAGTAATCTGTTACTGTAATGGATTACTTTTGTAACACATTACTCCCAACACTGCATGTGAGCAAGTGAACTTTATTTAATCATAGTGAATCATCGGTCTATTCTGTTGGTAAACTGAGAATTACTGAAACATTTTGTGCAGTTTGCTGTTTTATTATCACGTGTCAGGACATAATGGATTGTTGAGACATTTCTCCAAAAACACACTCAGACTTATCCACCACTAACCAGACACTGCTAACATTAGATGTTATAAAAACTGTTTCTGCGTGTAAATAAAACCTGAAAGTGAGACTTAGAAATATTCAGAGTTTTCTCAAGTTTGTATTTACACAAAGAGATTAAGGGTGTTTGCTCTTTTGGTGCAATATTTTTGGCCAAAGTGTGTTTTGTACTTGCAACGACCAGAAAAGCAAACAGGTCACGGCTGCAGCCTGAGGCGGAGATGACCCTCTGTCTGCCCTAGGATGTGTGTCGGCCTGGGTTAGACATCTCACCAAGTTAGAGTGCACGCCATCCACAGATAGTTCACTGTAACATCCACTGGTGCTTCCACAGTGTGTGTTTATAACAGATGACTGTAGCTTAATTAACACTGTCAGGATTATGATGGAGGTTCGTTTAGAGATGGAACAACAGGCTGATATACACATGGTTAAATGGCCAGTTTAGTTTTAGTTTTTCACTTTTTACCCCTCGTCCAACTTCAGGTAACTGTAATCCAATCCAACTTTCTTTGTAAAGTATTTTAAAACAACTGCAGTAGACCAAAGTGCTGTACAGAAAAATAAACTAAAATAACTGAGTAAAATACAAGAATAGATTAAAAGACATAGAACTGTAAAGAAAAAATAAATAAATAAAAATACAGGAGAATAGATAAAACCTAAATAAAAGAATAAAGTACAAGAATAGATTAAAAACATATAAAGTTGTACAATTAAAAACAACAACAAATAAGAACAATAAACCAATACCAAATAAAAACAATACAGACAGACGTTTTGTCGTCCGTCTGTCCGTCAATTCAACAATGTAATCGCGTTATCTGAAGAATGCTTTCAGATATCTACACACTGTAGATACATCTTGGCATGGAGCACAAACTTATTGAAAATAGGTGACCTTGACCTACTTTTTCAAGGTCAAATGGCGACACGTCTTTTCTACGACATAATTGCATTATGAAAAGAATATGATCATTGCAATTTCAGCACCAAATGTACACAGACAATCTAATGGAAACAAGTGGTGCCAGGCACAACAAGCCCCGCCCCTGGCATGTATTGTAGCTTATTTTGACATCGATCCAGCTGATGTCATCATGTCTGTGTGTGCTGATGTCAACATATCAATTGCCTCTATATATGTGCCAAGTTTGAAGTAAATGAAAATAAAATTGATGTTTGAATAGACATTTGAAATTTCATCCATTGTAAGTAAATGGGAATAAAAAAATAAAAAAAATCATAAAAAAAATGTTAAATTAGACCTACTGTTCCCAAAATGTAATCAGATCTATTGTGGGTCACTAGTTTTGCTGCTAGAATGTTAACAAAGAAACAAACTGACCCAAAAACAATAAATAATTATAGGGCAGTAACTTTCAGCAGTCTTACACTCTATTTGGCTGAGGGGTATTAAAAGTGTGCACCCCGTTATGTTCATTTTGGTACCATAGTAAGTCATCTTTAGGAAGATTCAAAACATTTTTAAGACCTGAGTAATCAGTCACAAGACACTGATTCTGCTTTTTAATTCTGTTTTTAATCATGTGCTGTGTTTGTCAGCATCAATAATTTTCTCTTCACCCTTTGTAGGACACTCATAGAAATACTGTGAAAAAAACAAAAACAAAATGTCAGTCTCAGTGTGTTACTGGAGGATATAACAAGACTTCAGGACTTTTGTGAAATTTAATTTTTTTTTATTGTTATGTTGAAAATCAAGGTCAGTGAAGTTACCATATTTGGTTTCTTACCCGGAAGTGGCAAAAAAAAAAATCCAAGAAGTAAACACATGTATTGTGAAAAGAACATGTAATTTAGAACTTTAGAACATTAGACCAACATAAGTGCTGATCCAGACCCCTGTCCACATCCACATGATCCCTTTGAACATCCTTCCTTACATTAGTACCATTACTTCATGGTACCTAACAAAGCAGGTACACTGACTGTTCATGCACAGGTGGACCTTCCAGACCCTGTAGATCACATTGGACCTGAGATTGTTGACTCACTGTCCTCACTGGAACTGATGCTGTCACTGTCTTGTAACGTATGCGGAAATGACCAAAAATAGTCACTTGCCCAATTAAGGGTTAAAGGGAAACTGTGTAGTGAAACTCATGGGCTTCGTCTGAAGGACGTAGATCACCCACAGCTTGTACGTTTCACACTCGGCGTGTAAAGTTCAGTCTCACATGTACATTATTATCCGTGTTGACCAGCTAACATCAACAAAAGGACGACATCAAACCACATGTCATGTAAACGTCGATGATTTATGACCCCCGCACTGACCTTTAGCTAAACCAGGCTGTCTTGTTTAACTAGTGACACTTAATAGGTGATAACTCTACTGTATGTTGACACTGGCATCTGTTGCTATGCAACAAGTTCCAATCTGTCAATGGGTTATAGGATCAAAACATAAATCAATTCTATTCAATATGACATCAAATTAAATTAAGCTTTTTTTCCCAATAATGTTAAAAAATTGAAAACTATGATCTCAGCATGAAGAACCCCATCAACCCCCCACCCCCCCACTCCCAGTTCTTTCTGAAAATCTCTTTGACCCTGTATTGACTTTTATCCATGTAGTATAACCTTCACACTTGGAGAAAAAAAACATTTACAATATAATCATGTAAAATGAGTCAGATTTAATCGTTCTATTGTTTAAATGACCACAGCACTATTTAATCCTGTATCTGTATTCATCTGAAAACCTCTGGGGCTGAGTAGAATAAAAACTTTTCCATTTCAGATATTAAAACAGAAGGAAAAAAAGAGAGAAAAAAAAAGCAAGTGTGTATAAAGTTATTTATGACTCGGTTCATTAAGTATTCTGAAAGTGAGAATGTTTGGTTCTTCTTGTGAGACATTATGCAAACTACTGCTTTAGCTTGTTACAGGAATATCTTAAGAGAAAATTAATTATATTTTCTTCAAATTACTTTACTTTTCTGAGCAGAAGCAGGCTTGATCAGATTATGTTGCACATTAGAACAGAAATAAGACTCATTTCCCAGGAACAAAGCTTTCTACTTTGGTGACGTTCCTGTAGTTTTTTTCAGTGACACCAGTTAACCTGATATGGAAGTGTTCCCTGTGGAGACCCAGTGGGGTCACACAGTACCAGATGATTCTACATGAACATCTGCAGCCTCTTCTGTCCACCTCCAACACGAAGCATCTGCATCTGCACTAATGACACAATCTGCCTCCAACTGGAACACATGCACCACCTGAAACAACATCTGAAACAGCATCTGAAACAGCATCTGAAACAGCTTCAGCTTCTTCTTCGTCCTCTTCTTCCGTCTCCATCTTCTCCTCCTCCTCCATCATCATCTTCTTCTTCTCCTCGTCCTGCTCCTCCTTCCTTTTCCATCTTCTCCTCCTTCTTCTCCTACTTCTTCTTCCTTTTCCATCTTCTTCTCCATCTTCTCCTCCTCCTCTTTCTTCTTTATTTATCCAGTTTTTTCTTCTTCTATTTCCATCTTTTCCTTCTCTTCCTTCTTCTCCTCATCCTCTTCCTCCTCCTTCTTCTTCCTTTTCCATCTTCTCCTTCTCCTCCTTCTTCTTGCTCTCCTCCTCCTTCTCTTTCTTCTTCTTTTCCTCCTCCTCCTCTTTCTTCTCTTCCTCCTATTCTTCCTCCTCCTTCCTTTTCCATCTTCTTCTCCATCTTTTCCTCCTCCTTCTTCTTGTTCTTCTTTCTCTTCTATCTTCTCCTCCTCATCCTCCTCTTTCTTCTTCTCTATCTCCTCCTCCTCCTTCCTTTTCCATCTCCTCCTCCTCCTTGGTCTTGTTCTTCTTCCTCTTCTGTCGTCTCCTCCTCATCCTCCTCTTTCTTCCTCTCCTCCATCTCCTCCTCCTCTTCTCTCTATTCACTCCTTCTCATAAACCACCCCAAGCTTCCTCTCATCTCCACTTCTTCCTCTTTCCTCTGATTCATCCTCATCTCGTCCCCTCGGGGATATTTTAGGCCAGGCGGTTTGAAACGTATCACCCAGCCTCTCTTCCCTCCTCCCCCATCTTGTAGCCTCCTTATCGTCAAGCGAATAACACATTTCTGAAGCCCCCGCTGAGGAAACAGGTGAGTAATGAGTACAAGCCTCCCTAATTAACACGCGTCTCTTTCTTGGCCACGCTCGAGTAGCTGCACATGATCCGCGTGTGGACAGCTTTAATGCAACACAAATGTTTACCAAGGCTAAAGGTTGGAGAGGGGGAAAAAGTCTGGCGAAGATTAAAAAGTATTTTGTGCATTTTCTTTTATTTTTCAGTGACGCACATCTCATTACAGCAAAATCTCAGCGCCATATATGACCATTAGGAGTAATTACGTGAAGTGTCTTTCTTTTTCACTGCAGACTGAAGCAGTTTTCCCCAGTGCCTGCAGTTATGTGATTTATGTGATTTCCCTTGAATGTATTGTCCTATCCTTTGAGCCCTCTCATATTCAATTGTTTTGATGGATCTTCTAAAACAACACCTTTTTCAATAAGGAAATATACCCTTATTATGTTCTGTTCCTGCAGGGTTTCTATATTGGTATTTTTCAACAAGTATCCTCAGAGACTGTTGCAGTGTCATTTCTTTTTTTTTTTTTTTTTTTTCAATAGTATATTTTTCAGCGCTTTCAAAAAAAAAAAAAAAAAAAGAAAGAAAAAAGATCACCATTTCAGCACCGGGACTCTCCCAGTGCTTCTAACTCATTTTTAACAAGCAGCATCCTCTTTCAGATAAAAGATTTATCTTTTGTAGCTCAAAAAATATCCATCATAACAAGCCGCTGCTAGTCAACAAAGCGCACACACTTGCAGTTACGTTTCCAGTGTATATTTGAAATGGCAAGAATTTTGATGCATGCAGTGTGTTTGCCGGTGCCAGATGGCTCTCAGCAGTGACGGTTCAGACAGAGCTGTACGTATAGTAGTATCTGTCACTACCGTGTGTGCATGCAGGCAGTCAGCAGCAATTTAATGGGTGAGATGTATGTCAGTGTGAAAAATCTCACCCTATTAAGTAGAGGAAGTGAAACGAGACTGAATCTGCAAATGCAAACATCCATGGTTTTGGGTATAAACCAAACCATGAATTTGGAGAGTCATTACACCACTTTTATATCATATATATTCAGTTTTGTGATGAATGCTACATGCTAAAACCAGAAGTAACTTCAAAATGACAAAGCTGTGCAGGTCATTTGTATGCAGAGTAATAATAAGATAGAAATCTAGTGTTGAAAATGTCATTCAGGTGTCAGGTTATGTTGAATTCAGGTGTAACGGGGGTGTGGGATACAAAACAATAATGACAAATATCATAGTTTTATATTGTGGTAAATATCATTACATTGCATTGGTTTGTTTATTTTAAAGGGTTATATTTGGTTCCAAAATGCCTCAGAGATGGTGTTACTCAATTTCTCTTACATTGATTTTGTTTAATTTTTTAATCCATGACTGTGATTTTAAATGTTCTACCACAACTAACCATTAGGAAAAAAAAAAAAAAAGAAAAAAGGGGGGGGTGTCTCCCATTAACCCATAAAGACCCAGTGCTACTTTTGTGGTACTTCCCAAATGAGTTTTTCTCTGTATTAAAATTTTCTTAAGTGATTTATCACCATTTATTATAATACTTTCCACTGTATTTTTCATTTTTTCAGTGAAAATCATGCATTTTTCTATCTTTAATTCACTGATTGTGTAGATGTGTGTAAAAGCTCAAATTAAAGTTGACGGTTATTATATCAGAAACAGAGAAAACTGAGGAAAAAGTGACTTTTTCAACAAAATCTATCATTAACTGAACATAAACTAAGTGTCTTAATCCACTATCACTGATCCAACTCCATGGGTTTTACTAGTGAATGAATGTTGTAGAAGATGACAGTGTTTCCATGGTAACTACAGAGCCTCTGAACATCCAAATGGGTCATATCTGATGAACATGAAAAGATAAAAAACTGCATTTTAAACCAATTATTTATATGGAATCATAGGATTAGTGGATCAACCGGTGTTAAAGGAAATAGTATAGTAGGAAATCTTGATGTATATATCTCAAATCAGCACAAACAGGACATCTTACAGCTGCATCTATGATGCGTCCCAATATTTTTGTCCATATAGTTTATAAACATATTTATTTATCACAATATAAAACTATATTATGACATTTGTCATTATTGTTTTGTATCCCAGACCCTTGTTAGAAAAGAAACACCTGAATTCAACATGTCCTCATACTTTTGTCCACATACTGTATCTTATATCGGAAACACAGAGGCTCATAATAATTGACATAAAGGACAATAATAAAATAATAGACAAAAATAATATTGTAAATAACAAATAGGACTATGCGCTGAATGAGCCATTCGATAGATGATATTTAACATTCTGAGAAGTTTGCACCAGCTCAACTATAGGAGCTGGTGTGTTGTTGGTCACTGTTTGTATTGTCTTAAAATATAAATGAGGATAGTGATTTATTTATAGTTATGTCTCTAGTATTGGTGAAATGATAAAACAAAACACCACAACAAGAGGGTCCAGACCTTCTCTCGTCTATTCTCAGAGTAGTTGTGTTGTTAGTGTCACCTCTAATAAGCGGAAAAACCACACAGCTGGTTGGGGTGGGATTTCCGAAGGTCTACCAGCTGATGATACCATGGTGATTCTTTATGGTTGATGAACTAAAGCCAATATACACAGAGAAAAAGTGCACGACGTAGCACTACGCTGTTATTTTACAAGCCAATTGGGGCCAATGCATCATATGGTTTTGGTAAAACGACGACGGGGAAGCTCATACCTCCAGTCCTTGTAGTTTTCCAAAAAGGTTTCATGTCAGTACTGTAGTCTGAATTGTGCTTAAGACGCAGACGTATAAAAAAACATCTACAGTGTTCTGACACCAACCAATGTAAATAACAGGCAGGTTGTGGCAGTTTTCTTCCACCTGTATCCTGTATTACTTGTACTAATGTTCACCTGAACCGAACTGTTGGCAATCTTAGAATTCGCAAATGTTGCCATGCACTGGGGCACCGTAAGTGGGGGGGGTGGCAAATTCATGGGGCCCAGCATTTGTGTGAACAGTACGTACAGGTTAGAAGCTGTGAAAATGTTGTGTAACATCTGCTGTATAATAGAGGAATAGAATTGAATTGAAAAATCTTCAATGTCTCTAAAGGGCAATTTGATTTGCAACAGAAGTGTACATATCTCATTGTACATGTGTACAGTGCACATTTTGTTTGTGACGCTTCTTTGAGTGTCCAAAAAAAGCGCTATATAAATGTGATATATTATTATATTTATCTCACATGTCACCAAAACAGTCAGTGTGACATAATACAATAAATACAGTAAACCTGTAAAAAAAAAAAAAAAAAAAAAAACATCCTCCCTGATTATCGGTAACTTAATTCATGAATCAAACAATACAGACTTCTTCATTTAGCATTCAACCCACAACTGCTACATAATACAGTAATTGAATTATGCACAACAGTATTATCATGGCAGTACATTCATACAGACATCAACAGTTCTAATATCAAACCCAAGACCAGGCTCAGGTATTACTGAGACCTGCACAGGGACAGAACAGCAGCAGATAAGAACAGTTCAGCCCAGAAACACTGACAACAATAAAGCCCAAATGAATATGAATAGTTTTAGTGTAGTGCAGACGGGTGTCACCGTACCCAGTGTTTTCAGGCTCTAAAAGGCAGCTGAGCGTTGGACCAAAGCCACGTATTGTTGCTGACCGTGTTCGTGGCCTCGGTCATTTCTTCCAAATGGATACCTCAAGCGGTGAAACATGCCCTGTCACAAAGCACTCATCATCTCGGGGTGGCTCCGAGAACATGACAGTGGATTGACTTCACCGCGGTAACCTCCATAATCTCCAGGTCTAAAGGCAGCGCAGTGTTTTGGCAGGAGGTGGACTGTGGACCATGGACGGCAGATGAATGTGATAACATTTTGTCCTGGAGCTATTTGTGACATAAAAGAGACACATACTCATCCTTCATTAACAATTACTTTCAATTTAATTTATCACTTGTAATGCCATAAAATGTTAATAAAACAATAAGACCCGAGAGGCGGCAGTGTGCAGTGACTGTAGAAGAGCGAAGGGCTGTCGTTAGGGACTTGGCTGTGACAACCTTCCCTCACTTATTGCTTTTATAAAACAGTTACCGCATATACCTGGCAAAGTTTCATTAAATAACACATAAAATAAAAAAAAAATAATAATAATGAGGAATATTGTTTTTAACGCCAAACAACTGTGTTCTTCAGGGATGTTGAGCAGTGGAAGGCTTCGGTAAAGATTAGCATCATTATTAGCATTTATCCAGATATCACCCAATGCTACGTTCATGTTGTGTTCAAGGTCCCGTTTCTGGCTCTGGAAAGATGTGATTTAATTGCAAAGTTGCAGAAGTACAGACACTGATCCAGTATCTTCTCTCTTTGCAGTATGATGACATTTACTGGCATGGTTTGTCATAGTATCACAGTTTTTGTGCAGTTCTATGTATGAAATCAGTCTGTTTTCCAGCCTCACTTCCTCAATTACTCTCTCATTAATGTCTGTTCTCTGTCTGTTTTATCCTCCTCTTTTAGCCTGTCCATCTTTTTGTACCACTCCAAATACAAATAAGTTTAACTGTACTATAAACTATATTGTACAATAGGTTGTGCAATATAGTTTATTGTTTCCAGTGTGCAGTGTTTTTGTTTGTTGTAGTTGTCAATTATTTTTCATATTGCTGATTACACTGGGTTACAAAAAAATGTTTTTGCAAGATGTCTAGGTTTTTTCAACTGAATTAGGACCATTTTGCACCGTTAAATCCAAAAATGACATCTGTTTTTCTCAATCAAGTCAGGTTTTTTTGCTAATTTGATTTTGAAAAATTAGATCTTCTCACAAAATTGATTACATTTAATTACATTAATACCAAAATAAGATTGGTAAGCACACTTTATGAAACTTGTGACTTGATTCCTGTTAGGTACAATGGTGTATTCACTGCAGATGTAGCAGAATACGTCAGGCTTATTTTTGCAAGATCTTCTTGTCGAAGCCATTTCATTCACCTGTAATATTAAAAAAATCCTTAATCATAAATTGGCAAAAGTAAAATCTTCAGAACTCGTTTATTGCAAGAAATATGAAGGAATTTTGTATCATATGATGTGAAAATGCCCATAAATGTAAGCAAAAATGTTAAAAAGCCAATATGTAGCATAGTTCAGAACGTTGACCTGATTGAGCAAAATTAATGTGATTTTTGGATTCAGCACACCAAAATTATCCAAAATCAGCTCAAAAAACTTAAACAATAAATTTGTTGTTGACCAGTGTTATTCTTATTCTTATTATTCCTACAAACATATATTACTTATTACCTATATATCATTGTTACAACTTATATTTCTGTTATTTCTTTATCACTTTATCCCTTTTATCCTGTAAGTTAAACATGCATATCATAACACAACGTAATAGTTATTATTTATTATTATTTATTAGTAGTAGTAGTACTACTTTTTTTATTGTAACATTTTTTAAACTCTTTTTTTAATTGAAATTAGAACAATAACAATACAAAAAAAGTCATACACAGTATCCAATATATGTGATGTCAGAACAAGAACACTACACCTGCATTCACATGTACACACACACACATAAAAAAATAACAAAAAAAACCCAAAACATTTATTTAACCATGAAAAAAGATCGTTGACATGCATAAAACACAATAAAAGTCAGTCTTAAAATCATACGTAAAACACTAAACTAAGAACATACATGTAAAACACCACCATTATTTGTAAAAGGTACTAAAAGTAAAAGAACAGTGTTCCTTAAAAGCATCTCAAAGCAAAACCCAATTCAGTCAAATAGAAAAACATGTATTTATTTATCCTTTTCCCATTCTTTTAAAACAACTTTGAACTTCATCATTATTACGCTGTTATTTTGCTTAGGTTTGTTTTTACTCGTACTTTCCTCTGTGCAACTGCTTGTTTTTCACCGCTGTTTTTTTATACTTTTTGTATTATTACTACTTTCTTATAATACTTTTTACATTGTACATTCAGTTTTGAGCTGCAAATCTAATGTAAAATCAAAATAAACAACCAAATTTGATTTTTTTTTTTTTTTGTGTGTCTGGTAACAGTTACAGGTTCAATCACGACTATCTTTTTTTTTAAATATATGCTGCTTCATATACCATTTGAACAATTTATCTGTTACATTCGTTATGAAATCAGTCGGGCATTTGCTTCTATTCTTATCCCATCTTGCGTTTTACAGACTGTATCAGCTCAACTCACCTTGACGTTTCCATTACATCAGACCAGGGACGGCCACGTACTATTTTTAGAATAACCTTTGCAGCCATTCCATGTGAGTTAAAATGATATTAAACATGACATAAAATCATGCAGAACACACACGGGTCAATCCAGAATCATCATGGTTGTGTTAGTACGTATGTGGTGTCACGTGTGGATGTGGAACAAGAGCATAGGATAGGGGGGTCAAACATGCACGAGATGAATTTATCAAATGCAAAACCTACACTGAACATATTAACAGTCAAGGGTGTTTTAGTTCAGGTGCCATATGGTCTCAAATGGGTCAGACTAGCAAAATATTAGCATAGTAACCACCTTTTTGTTGTTGTTTATTGTGAAAAAAGTAAAATTATATGATCTAAAAGTATACATTTACAAACTATCTTTAACAAAAAAAATTAGAATAAATGAAAATCCATGTACAACCTGAAATTTAAGTTTTTAAAAAAAGTGGAATTTCAACAATATCCTGCCTGTTATTAAATGTTCAGTGTCTTTTTAGATCCACTGTCAGTTGTAATAAATGTGTAAATGAGAGGCTGAGGCATAATATTGTTAAAATTCCACTTTTTTTGTAGATAGATAGATAGATAGATAGATAGATAGATAGATAGATAGATAGATAGATAGATAGATAGATAGATAGATAGATAGATAGATAGATAGATCTCAAAAAAAAAAAAAATTCCTCTACAGTGCTGTAAACAAAGACTTCTGATTGTATTTACACATCTCAGGGTTATTTATAGGTTATTATATTATTATTTTACTTTTCTGGCCCACTTGAGATCAAATTGGGCTGAATGTGGCCCCCCACTTTGCAAAGACTGTTTTTTTAGGTTGTAGTGAAGTAAAATAGCTTATAATAAACTGCTTTAAGTAAAAGTAAGGAGACGTGGTGTAATTTGTTACTTGTGTCCGTGCAGATGGGCTGAATCTGAGGCCAATCTGTCATATAAACTATTTTGACCCCAAACTTTAATGTGTTACTAGGCCGACTGTGAGTTAGCTCTATTTTTTAAGGAGTTAAGGCGCTAAAATAACACACACTGTGGCCCAACTCCATCTGCGTGGGTAATAAACAACTATATTCTCGCCTGAAGAAATATTAACACTACATTATATTTTCAAATCCTAACCTACTGTTGTAGGTTTACAGTAGTGGCCTCTGCGAAAACAACGTCACAGCATCTTTATGTTGGCAGCAGAAATGCAACGTACTGGAGCCAAAACTGAGTAAAGTCAAGGCAAGATGAGCTGATACCATCAGAGGAAAAGAAAAATAAGAGCTGGGGATCGATAAAGAAATAAGACAGCTATTTAAAATGTGCAAAAATCACCAACCAGAATATTTTATTTATCAAAAGGGGAAATTATTGGGTGTTATAGTCGCTCTATTCAAGTAGAATAAAAAGTAGCAGAAAAGAAATGATTAATACAACAGAAATAGGAAAAAAATAAACATATGTGTAAGCTCTAAATACACAAACACATATATAGATCTGAATATATACCAAATATACATATTAAGACACAAAATTAGAACAGCAATTTATATAATATGTACGAGACAATATAATATCAATATGATAATTAAAGGAGTGTGCAGAAATATAGTTGTGTGTAATTCTATTTCTGTGGTCAAAAGATGTTGTTCAATGGTGCAGAAATGCAATGTTCTGGAGCCAAAACTGAGTTAAGTCGAGTAAAGTCAAGGCAAGATGAGCTGATACCATCAGAGGAAAATCAAAATAAGAGTTGGGGATCAATAAAGAAATAGTGCAGAAACTTAAAACATGCAAAAATCACCAATCAGAATACTTTATTTATCAAAAGGCGAAATTATTTGGTGTTACAGTCACTCCATTCAAGCAGAATAAAAAGTAGCAGAAAAGAAATGATCAATACAACAGAAATAGGAAAAAAATACATACTGTATATATAGATCTCTAAATATACAAACATATAATTATATATATAGCTCTGAATATATACCAAATACACATATTAAGGCACAAAATTTACATGATATGTACAAGACAATCTAATATCAATATGATGATTAAAGGAGTAAACAGTACAGTAAGTGTGCGGAAATATAGTTGTGTGTAATTTCTAATTATGTGGTCATAAGGTGGAGTTCAATGGTGCAGAAATGCAATGTTTTGGAGCCAAATCGGAGTTAAGTTGAGTAAAGTCAAGGCAAGATGAGATGATACCGTCATCAGAATTATAATAGGTTATTAATCCCAAATGGAAGTTATTGGATGTTACAATTGCTTAATTCAAGTAGAATAAGAAGTAGCAGGAAAGAAATGATCAATACAACAGAAAAATATGAAGAAAAAAATGAATAAAAATAAATAAATAGCTCTAATATTTATTTATTTATTTATTTATTTATATACACACACACACACACACACCTCTGAATTTCTATATATACCAAATACACATAATAAAACACTCACATACACACACAATATGTACCAGACAATATATTATCAATATGATAATTAAACAGAAATAATTAGTGTGTGTGTTGTATGTAATGTATAATTCTGTGGTTATGAGGTGTTGTTCAGTGGTGCAGAGATGTAATGAGCTGGAGTCAAAACTGAGTTAAGTCGAGTAAAGTCAAGGTAAGATGAGCTGATAAGATGAGTTGATGGAAAAGCAGAATAAGAGCTGGGGATCGATAAGGAAATAGCACAGAAACTTAAAACATGTAAAAACATCTCATCCATGTCTCTGTAGTGGTGCTTTTTTAAAGGCCATCCGCTCAGTCTGGATCTAAAGCGGTGGCGTCCTCCTGCTGACTCTAAAATGAAACTCCCACTCAGTGCGGTGGTGGCGGCGGTCGGTGTCATTGTCTCCACCAGGCGTTCTGTATATCTGACCCGCCTGTACATTCCATGTCGTCGTCGGCGCCGTTCTCGATATCTCTTCGCTGAGGGAAAAGTGTGCCAGTTCTCCGGCGTGGTAATGAAAGCAATTTTCCTGCCGCTGAGGTCACATTAAGAATTTACAATGGCATTTTTCCAGTCTATTGACCTGTTTATTTAGCCGTGAAAAAGAAAAGTGCACAATAAAACCCTGTAAGTACTTGATGACAGCTCCTCAAAACCACAAAAGAGTTACAAACAACACCATGAGTCCACTGTAAAAAGTACGCTCCTAAATGTCACCCTCTGATTGGGTTTTCATTGTCATTTTAAAGATGGTCCAGATGACTTACCGTATATTATTTTCTTAGCACAAACTATATTTGACAAAGGGTTTTGGATTTCAGTTGGCTGGTTATCTCCAATCTGGGTCCATTTATCCTCTGTGGCCTAAAGGAACTGGGCTGTACTTTTTCCAAACTTTAACACTCCCTGACAGCTGCTGACAAATTCCCTCTCCTTCCCAGCGCTGAGGAGTTCCCCTCGGCTTCAGTCCAGTTTCAGGACACTGTTGCCAACTTATAAGTCACATTAAAGTCCCCAAGTCCTGCGTCGTCACTTTAATGACATATCTGTTAATAGAATTCCACCAGAAGTCAGCCTGGCAGTGGTTGGTTCTGTTCAGATTGAACGGAACGCTGAAATGTCAAATTATATCAGTGTGAGAGAAAACGTTTAAGAAGGCAGGGGGTTGGATAAGGCTGATCCTGGGGGGTAGTAGTAGTAGTAGTAGTAGTAGTAGTAGTAGTAGTGGTAGTAGTAGTAGTAGTAGTAGTGGTAGTGGTGGTGGTGGTAGTAGTAGTAGAAGTGTTGTTGTTAGTAGTAGTATTGTTTGTAGTATTATTCATAGCAGTAGTAGTGCTAGTAGTAGTATTGTTAGTAGTATTATTAGTAGCAGTGGTAGTGCTAGTATTATTATTAGTAGTAGTAGTAGCAGTAGTAGTGCTAGTAGTAGTATTGTTAGTATTATTATTATTATTAGTAGTAGTAGTATTAGTAGCAGTAGTAGTTGTAGTAGTAGTATTGTTAGTAGTATTTTTAGTAGCAATAGTAGTAGTGTTGAGTATTGTTAGTAGTATTATTAGTAGCAGTAGTACTAGTAGTGTTGTTGTTAGTGGTGGTAGTAGTAGTAGTAGTACTATTGTTGTCATTATTATTATTAGTAATAGTATTGTTGTTATTATTATTATTATTATTAGTAGTAGTAGTAGTAGTAGTATTGTTATTATTATTATTAGTAGTAGTAGTAGTAGTAGTAGTAGTAGTAGTAGTATTGTTATTATTATTATTATTATTAGTAGTAGTAGTAGTAGTAGTAGTAGTATTGTTGTTGTTATTATTATTATTATTAGTAGTAGTAGTAGTAGTAGTAGTAGTAGTAGTAGTAGTATTGTTATTATTATTATTATTAGTAGTAGTAGTAGTAGTAGTAGTGGTAGTAGTGTTATTAGTATTATTATTATTAGTAGTAGTAGTATTGTTAGTAGTAGTAGTAGTATTGTTATTAGTAGTAGTATTATTTCTCAATCTTTATTAAACCAGGATTTAATCCATACATCCACACCAACAAAAACATATAAAACATATAATTAAACTCAGTTCTAAAATCATACATAAACACTAAACTAAAAACATGCATATAAAACACCATCAATATTAAAAGGTACCCCATTATTAAGCTCACTGGTTAAAAACAAAAAACATGATAAAGACCACTCAGTTTGAGTTTTTCTACAGTGTCTTCTTTTATTTTTATTCATGTTTCCTGCTTTTTTCTGAATTTGTTCCCACATTTGGGTTAATTTATACACATGGAACAAAGTCCAAAAAGGCAACGAAAGTCCTGGACCTCCCTCCGCCTGCTTCAAAGTCACACAGATCTGCACAGATTCCGATTTCCCAGATCAATACCTCATAAGTGAAACATTATCAAAACACAAACTGTCCTTCTTTCCCACTACAGTGAAACTCACCAGGAGTTAAAAGCTCATTTTCATCCAAATGCAGCGTCCTTTAACTCTAACAGCGGTCACTGTGCCTCAGGCTCCGGAGTGTCAGCGGAATGTAGATGTGTTGATTTAGGTGGATTGAACTGTTTAATATGGGGTGTTAAAAGTCTGTTTTTTATACGTGGACCACAGGAAGGTTAACGGTACTTAAGGGCACGGCTAAGGGGAAGCGAAACTAGCAAATAAATGAGGCAAGTATCCAGGGACCGTCTGCAAATTTCAACACCATAAAAAAAAAAAAAAAAAATCACTGTCACTAATCTCTTACAAAACATTTATAGCAGGGGTGTCGAACTGATCTTAGTTCAGGCACTACATTCAGCCAAATTTGATCTAAAACAGGCCAGAGCAGTAAAATAATAATAACAAAAACCTACAAATTATAACCCAAATTTTTCTCCTTAAGTGTAAAAAAAAATCACATCATGAAAATGTGAATAAGCTGCACAACTATATACAAGCTGAAATGTTTTAAAGGAGTGATATTTTGCTTTTTTAAATGGAATTATGCATTTTAAAGCATTTCCCTGTGGTCTACATAAATTGTAAATGCTATACTTGGGTCTGAATTCTTCATTAATTCAACTCCACAGGTCCATCTTCAACCCTATTTCTGAGTAATGACACCAGAAAGGTCGTTTTGAGCACATGCCTCGCCCCCTCCAGCTTGTTGACAGTGCTGCTCTGTCCCATTCAACCACTTGTGTTCATTAATACAACCAACAACTGAACATTTTAGGTAACTGGTTCAAAGTTTGGACGTATTTTCAGTATGGAGTACAACCAATTATGTCGTACTCTGAGAAATGTTCGTCAGAAGTTTTGACCTTATAGTGCAAATGTCGTGAGATTAACTAGTAATAAAATGTTACAAATTAAGCAGGAATTAAAACAGGTTGTAGAAATCCACTTGATTTGTGCCAAAATGAATATAAAGACAGCTTTGCAGCACCTGGAGCGTTCAAATTCAAACTTTTTTCAAAACTAAATACACAGATAAATGTACCAAAGACTAATAAAAGTGGGTTTAGCAAAATATGACCCCTTTAAGAAAAAAAATAACGCAATTTACTTACAATATAATATATAAAATAACTGTATAACTCCAAAATATTGTCTTTGTTTTTGTGCAAAATGGTACAAGTGTAATTTTAACAATATTATGTCTCAGTTTATCATTCACATCATCCTTATTCTTCATCATTGTCACATGACAGTATTGAGCTGTAGGTGAGCTGTTTTTGTCTTATAATAATAATAATAATAATAATAAGAAGAAGAAGAAGAAGAAGAAGAAGAAGAATTTTATTTATAAGTGCCTTTCAGGACACCCAAGGACACTGTACAACAAAATAAAACAGACAATGCATGAAATACGAAGAAGTAAACAAATAGATAAAAGTTATTACAATATATTAGGTTAGTTTATTTCAGACACAGACATAATACAAAACATATGAAACAAATAATAATAATAATAATAATAATAATAATAATAATAATAATAAACAATACACAAATAAAAAATCAAACAATAGAAAAATAATAACAGTGATGATAAACAATACACAAAAAATCAAATAATAGAATAAAAAAAAAAAACTGCTTATCCAGTCCTCAGACTGTTAGTGCTAAATCACTTGATATACAACATAAGATGGTGATTATCTACATGCACTTCTACATACACTCATACAGTCACATACACACATACATCCATGCCAGTTTATTTATAAAGAAATGAAAATTAATATCGTCAGTGTAATTTTTGTATTTCACAAATTCATCCCACGGGCCGGATTGGACCCTTTGGCGGGTCGATTTTGGGCTGCGGGCCTTATGTTTGACACCCCTGATGAAAAGTGTTTCTTTTTTTTTCCTCCTTTTTGTAACTTCACTTCACTCTTACACAGTTTATCACCAATGTTTCACCTATGTGCTATTGATCTGGTAAGATAACAAAAAAAAAAAAAAACAAATCTGTGAATACCTTTCCAACCTTGAAGCAGCCAGATATATTGATTTGTTTATTTTTTTTACACTCTTTCTCTTTTCACAGCCACTCCTCAGCTCCATACTTTTCCATTTAGTCAGACACATATTTACATGTATTTGTTACGATGCTGAATAATTTATACAAAAACAACACTTTGTCAGTATTGGACGCTGTTTTTCAGACATCGCTATTCAAATTTGCCCTTTCTCGGAGACTAAAAACAAAGCAATAGACTCATTTTTGTCATCATAACCTTGATGAAGTTGGATTTTTTTTTTTTACTCAGTGAGCAGGTAACGTGTTCTAATGGTTTTAGTCTGACATGCACAGAAACATTAGGACAAACTGTTCCTTTTTTAAAACAGCGACAAAAGGTGAGAGTCGAATCTATCGTATGCGTGCAGTGGAAGTTCTGTGTGGGACATCGAAGGACATTTCCGACTCAACTAAACCAAAGGGGAACTGTTTAAGCTCTCAAAGATACAATACAATCATAATCACTGTGTTTATTTTGGTGGTGACGCTGAGGTTTTCATTTAACCAAATGTTCAGAAATCTGCAAAAGAACTCTAACGTATGCGTGTTTCCATTCAGACTCATTATTAGGTACAGTTACGCACTATGAGCCACTGACTGAGGAGATGATCAGCATCATCATCATCAATCTTCATCATCATCATCATCATCATCATCAATCTTCATAATTCTTCATCATCATCCTTCTTTAGCATCATCATCATTCATCGCCATCAGCATCATCACTCTTCATCATTCTTCATCATCAGCATCAGCAGCGTCAATCTTGGTCATCAGCAACAATCTTCATCATCAATCTTCGTCATCAACCTTCATCATCATCATCATTCTTTATGATCATCATCCTCAATCTTCATAATTCTTCATCACCATCATCATCATCATTATCATCATTCTTCAACATCATCATCATCCTCAATCTTCCTAATTCTTCATCATCATCGTTATTCTTTATAATCATCATCACTCTTTATCATCATCATCATCATCAGTCTTCGTCATCAACATCAATCTTCGTCATTATCATCTTTACTGTTCGTCATCATCCTCAATCTTCATAAGTCTTCATCGTCATACTTTAAAATCATCATCATCCTCATCATTCTTGATCACCATCATTCTTTATCGTCGTCATCATTCTATATCATCAGCATTGTTCTTCATCATCATCATCATTATCATCATCTTCATCCTCCTCAGCCTTCATAATTCTTCATTGTCATTCTTCCTGATCATTATCATCATTCTGTATCATCAGCATCATTCTGCATCATCATCCTCAGTCTTCAAAATTACTCGTCATTCTTTATAATCATCATCATCAGCATCATTCTTCATCCTTCATCATCATCCTCAATCTTCCTAATTCTTCATCATCATCATCATTCTTCATCCTTCATCATCATCCTCAATCTTCCTAATTCTTCATCATCATTGTTATTCTTTTATAATCATCATTCTTTATCATCATCACCATCATCATCATCAATCTTCATCATCAGCATTGGTCTTCATCATTATCATCTTTATTCTTCATCGTCATCATCCTCAATCTTCATAATTCTTCATCATCATCGACCTTCATCATCATCATTCTTCATCATTATCCTCGATCTTCATAATTCTTCATCATCAACTTTCATCCTCACCATTCTTCATCCTCAGTCTTCATAATTCTTCATCACCATACTTTAAAATCATCATCATCCTCATCATTCTGTATCATCAGCATCATTCTTCATCATCATCATCATCCTCAGCCTTCATAATCTTCATTGTCATTCTTCCTAATCATTATCATCATCATCATCATTCTATATCATCATCATTCTTTATAATCTTCATCATCATCATCATCATCATCATTCTTCATCATCTGTATTGTTCATCATTTTCACATGACAGTCAAATAAGCAGACAGTAAAAAATAAGGGTAAAAAACATATTTCTGATAATAATACGGCATGATAATAATAAATGCAAATGAAATGATGGATGAACTCACAGGATGTAGACGGTAAACGTACAAACAGTCAAACCTGACTCATACATAACAACAGTAACACTTGGTTTTCCCTTTTTTTTTTTTTGTTTTAATGCACAAATTCAACGTACAAATCAAACCGCACCTACTGATGAAATAACTGTTCATCATTTGTCTCTTTGTTTCCTCTTGTTTTTTAGTCATAAGCCAGCGTTTGCATCCTACGTTATGACTCATTTAAGGAAAATCAACAGGCTGACTTTCACTTAAGTCCAGTTTTTACCACTGATCTGAAAAAATAATGGTAAAATAAAACTGGCTTGTTTTTATTTTTTTTTTATTTTTATTTTTTTCTCGTATTACGTGCATCTGAAAAGATTTACCTCTCAAGTTGCTCTAAAACTGCTTTCATTTATATTCTCTCTGTCAAACTGAGGCTGCATTTTTTTCTTTAACGATCTCTCAAACACACACACACACACACACACTTCTCCTCTTAATCTATGTCTGCTGAAGTGGTCTTTAATGAGGTGTGAACAGAAGACCACAACCCTCTCCCCACCCTTCCCTCCTCCTCTTCCTCCTTTTTCATCTTCCTCCTCCGTCTCTCATCTCCGTGGCGACAGACAGACAGACAGACGGACGGACAGGCAGAGCGACGAAGGCGTTCATTGGGTGACACAGACATAGTGGGGGTCGGTGGGAGAGGAGGCGATGGTGGAGTTAATGGGAGAGAACAGGGGTCTTTTTTTTTCTCTTTCTTTTTTTTTCTCGTTTTTTTTTTCTATTTCATTACCTCATCCCCTCCATCCATCATCATGTGATCACAACCAGAGCAGATCACAGGGGCCTGCAAGGGACACTTAAAGATTTTCTAGCCCAGATGATACTAACGTCAGGCTTTTCCATGTTTATAAGTGTGTGTGTGTGTGTGTGTGTGTGTGTGTGTGTGTAAGCTGGAAGTGTTTCTAGCCCCTCAGTAGGAATAAAAAAAAAAAAAACAGTAAATAAATTAATAACCCTGCCCACTCATAACAAACTGCAAATTATGGTTTTGTAGTTGAAGTCTGGCCTGCTTTACTAAAGCATCTCAAGTGTGTGTGTGTGTGAGTGTGTGTGTGTGTGCGTGTGTGTGTGTTTGCCTTCCAGCATGATAGGATCCGACTGATGGAACACGTATCAGCAGCGTGCCCTTGATTTCAACGAAGGGCAGTATTTCGACTCAAACTGCTTTCCCCATACTTTGTTACTACCTTTTGCTTTAAAATCACGCCAAAAAAAAAAAAAAAATCAACCTTGTCTTCTCTGAGCTTATTAAAAAAAAATATGCCGGTGCTTTGATTACCTTCCAAGTGTAGGATTTCACCTTCATCTGGATCAGTTCAACCTACAAATCAAACCCAAGACCCACATTTAAATGAGTGAGAGCCGCCGTTTTCCTCTTACACCTCTTACCGGCTCAACCTTTTAAAAAAAAAAAGAAAAAAGAAGAACATCCATCTTTTTAGATTAAATTGCAAAGTGAGGTTGCAGGTGGAATTTTCGGGATTTATGACGGAAGTAAACCTGCAGATGATAACAGTGTCTTTAGTTTATTCAAGATGGAATTTTCTGACTAATTGTGATTAAACACCTTTTATTTGCACAACCCGACTTCTAGTAAAGGATATTTATATGTAAAATAATAGAATTAATTAACAATCAATACAATGGAAGCATTATCATGATAAAAACATTCATTCAATAATCACCATAAATGTCAGATATATGTTTGTCATAATTTTAAAGTGTGACGTTGCGGAATATAAGCATTATTTATGGTCAGAACATGGTAAATATTTCACAAAACAACTATAATATGATAAATACAGTTTTAACATTATTATGAATAAAATGGAACTGGAAACAAAACCAATTAAAACATTTGTTAATTGATTAAAACATTTACTAAAGATGGAATTTTCTGTGACTAATTGTGGTTAAACACCTTTTGTTCATACGACTTGACTTCTAGTAAAAGGATATTTAAATAACAGAATTAATAAACGGTACAATGGAAGCATTATCATGATAAAAAATGTTCATATTAGTTGTTAACTTTCACCATAAATGTCAGATTGGTGTTTGTTTTAAGTTTAAAGTGTGACAGTTGTGGAACATAAGGACTGTTTAAAATGACTGTTTTCTTTTTTTTTACTATTTTCTATTATTTTCTCCTATTTTTACTATTTTCGTATTTTCTATTAATTACTATTTCAATTTAAAAATTGAAACTTTCACCTATTTTTCACAAAATGTAATCTTATCTATTCTGGATCACTGGCCATCTATAAACCCAATTTGGTTTGAATTCAACCAGTAGTTTTGCTGCTAGAGTGTTAACAAACAAACACAGAAACAAACTGAACCAAGAACAATACCCTTTGCCTCATCTTTGGTGGTGGGGTAACAATGCCTAAAATAAAAAATTATAGATGTTTCTGAGTGAAATTACTGAAATTACAAGAGAAGGGGAGCATGCTGCCTTCAGGGACCAAGCAGAGGCGATGTAAATGTCAAAACTCAGCACATATAAAACCTCTATTGAACACAATGATATGAACTGATATATAGATTATTTCTGTGCATGTTTTTTTGTTTTACATATTAATGCTCTTCAGCCTTTGATGTAAACACTGAAGATGTGATGAACTTGCCTCCTTTGGTTTATTAAGTGTCCAGTTCATGCAGCGGTTTTCTCGGTTATGTCATGTGCGCGTTTGTAGCCGGCAGGACGTTTGAAGCTTCCAGGTGATGTTGAACCTGTGACGTGTTTTCCATGTTCGTGTTTTTATCACGGCGGTGATCGATTGTGTAACTGTCGAGCTTTCATACCTCCAGGTACTGCTGGAGGCGGCTTCGAGGTGTGTTTCTTTATTTTGCACAGCGGTCGGACGATGAAATCCCTAAAGCTGAAGCAAAAAAATGTATCTAACATTTAACACAAAAAGGCTTATACAACATGTGCTATTTATTAATTATCACTTTTGCTACTGGAAATATTTTAATACGGCCTTTAGATTGATCTGCGTTCTTTTTTTCATTACTGTAAATATATAATATACCATTGAGCTGTGGCTCCATGTTTGATGTCCGTATCCCCGGCTGAGTTCTCTTTTCATGTTTCTATAAATACATGCAGCCACATCCCTGCCAATGCACCATTTTCTCTGCACAAATTCAGCATTGTCTCACAAAACACAAATGATTAGAGTGGAAAAACATGTTGTTTTTTTTTCTGAGAAATGCATTAATGAAACAAAATAATCTAAGCATATTTCATCAAGAAAAGGTAATTAAGGTAATGAGATTTCTTTACACGGCATTGAAACACACCAAGCACAGGAAAAGGAACGGCATAATTTGTTGTGGTTCACATCTGAATTTGTGATTAATGAGCTCACTTTTTTTTCCTGCTTTAAACCGGCTACTCTCAAAAAATGGTATGATCTGTTTTTTAAGGCCATGTTGAGAAGTTGAGGTCCTTTTTAACATTTGCTCGCACATAAAGGCCGTGCAAGTTTATTTTTTTGTAGTAATGACTGGAAAAGCTACATCCAAACACTGTTTTAACCCTTAAAGACCTACAACTATTTTAGCGGCAACTTCCAAATGAATTTTCCACCACACTTACCCCACCCCCCAAAGGGTTAATAAGGGGTTTTTGGTTCGGGTTGTTTGTTTGTTTGATTGTTAATACTCTAGCAGCAAAACTACTGGTTGAATTCATACCAAACTGGGTTTATATATTGCCCGTGACACAAAATAGGTATCATTACATTTTGGGAAAAGTAAGTCAAAGTTCAATTTTTTTAGGAATTTTTTAAATCTTTTTTTTCTCTCATTTACTTATAATGGGCGAAATTTCAAATGTCTATTAAAACATCAATTTTGTTTCAATTTCCTTCAAACTTGGCACATATATAGAGGCTATTGATATGCTGACATCACCACACGTATAGACATGATGACATCAGCTGGATCGATTCCAAAATAATGTACAATACGTGCAAGAGGCAGAGTTTGTTTTGCCTGGCACCACTTGTTTTATTTTATTTTATTTTTTACTGCATGCTTCCTACCTACTCCATGTTCTATATATGCACCACACCACTGAAGCAAATTCCAAGTAATGCAAACCCTGTTTACTTAAATGGCGATAAACATGATTCTGATTCTGATCATTTCCGCAGATTTGGTTCGGTTTGTTTGTTTGTTAACACTCTAGCAGCAAAACTATTGGTTAAATTCAAACCAAACTGGGACTGTAGATTGCCAGTGTCCCAGAATAGATGTGATTACATTTTGGGAAAAGTAGGTCAAAGTAAAAAAAAAATTATGAATTATTAACACCCCCCCCACCTCCATTTACTTATAATGGGCGAAATTTTACATATCATGTTCCCTATAGATGCTGTGTTCCATAACTTTGGGATGTTACTGTCAAACCCTGCATGGTAGATTTCCTTTGTGCTGCTGCTGCTGCTGCTGGGATCCTCCAAAAGAAGAAAAAAATAAATAAAATGAAACCACAGATGATGGCAGTGTTATCGAAGGCAAATAGTTAACAAGGGAGTTTGCAGCTTGCAGCTCGGTACTAGCCCATTAAGGGGTTTGGATATAAGGAGGAGGAACTTAAAATCAATTCTAAATGTTACAGGAAGCCAGTGCACAGCTGCTAAAACCAGACTAATGTGCTTTCTACTTGTTATCAGCTGAGCTGCAGAGTTTTTCAATCAGCTGAAGCCTTTTTTTTTTATTCTAGAGGCCAGTAAAAAGTGCATTGCAGCAATTGAATCGTCTTGAAATAAAGGCATGAATCAAATTTCCAGGATATTTTTGATGTGTAAATGGTCATACCTCAGCTATATTTCTAAAGGAGGAAAAAAGAAAAGTGCGCCGATTTCAACCACAATGGGTTTCTTTGAACCTTGAACATTGTTTTTGCTCTAATCAAACCCAAGTAGGTTCAGATTAGTTTTTATTTATATGATGAATTGCAGATATGCTGCGTTTTTGGAAGGTATTGTCCCATGATTCCATTCTCCATAAGACGGATCTGACCAAACCACATATTCAGAAGGAAATAATGAAATATGTTTGTGCTTTTTCAAGGACATAAGTGAAAACTGTCTACATGAGATACTTAACATATGAATCATTTTAAACTGTGAAGACCCAAACATCCACCACAGACCAAAACCATCTACTGATCTAAACTGATTAATACCTGTTGATCCCTTAATCCAATCAATCCATGTACATTATTAGTATAAAATACAGTTCGTCATCTTTTCACGGTCATCAGGTATGACCCATTTTGGACGTTCAGAGGCTCCATTGTTGCCATGGAAACACCGTCATCTTCAACAACATTGAGCCCGTTTACATGCACACCAATACTCCAATACTTATCCGATTTCTGGAGTAATCAGATTATTGAAGTGATCATGCAAACAGGATAATGTGATAGGCTTTATCCGATATTAGTATTTTGATTATGAGAAATTGGATTAGAACACCTGGATTTCTCCCCAATACTCCGATGTCTTCATGCATGTATACAGGTTAATCTGATTTCTTTCATTTTTTTTTTTTTTTTTTTTACATCTGCGCATGTGTAAAAAAAAAATGCATAAATGGAAGTTACGCAGCAACACCATGAGCTGAAGGAAAAAAGTAAACAAACAATGAAATGAAATGAAGGATAGCAGCAACATGTGACCTGTTTTATAGTCATTACCTCCCACATTAGGACAACTAGTGCTGATACCGTAGGTGTTACCATGGTAACAAGAAAAGACTGGACGTTTTTAAAATGACAGGAAGTGCACGACTTATATACATCAGTTTTCCCAATTGGTTTTCCATCTGTTATTTACATTATTAGGACTCTAAACAGATGTAACCTTATCATTTAGAAAGAAAAAGTAATGTGTTGTATAAATGTGACACTGGGGTGGGATTTAATACGTTTTCTTCTTCCCACTCCTTTCCAAACAATACATATTGAATTTATTGTGTTATTACTAGTTTACATGGTAATTGCTATATTGTTTTGATCACCTCTATTTATTAATTTATTTGCTCTGCTATTAGTTCCTTGTACACACAAAAGTTTAGTTTAATCTTCTGCTTGAAACAAATAAATAAATGAAATTAACATACATCATAACGTACATACGTACTCTGAAAAAAATCAGATAATGGACTGAAACATGTAAACCAGGGTTTTTCAATTATCGCATTTCTGAAGTGCATGTAAACACGTCACATTTGATTATGGCAATTATCGGATTACTCCCAGTTATCGGATTTTTATGACTCATGTAAACAGGCTCAGTGATTCACCAGTTAAACCCATGGACTTGGATCAATGACAGTGGATGGAAACACTTGGTTTATGTTCAATTCATGATAGGTTTAACCGAAAAGTCACTTTTTCTGCCGTTTTGTCTGTTTTTGATATAATAACCATCAATTTATATTAAACTTTTATTTAAATATAGGAAAATACCTGATTTATACTGATAAAATATAGAATACAGAGGATACTATTATACATAAATGGTGATAAATCACTGAAGAAAGGTTGGATAAAGAGAAAATTTCATGTGGGAACTGACATAAAAGTAGTGCTGGGGTGTTTATGGGTTAAAATAAAAATATAAGGTTGAATTAAAGTTGCTTTTCGTCAGTGGTTGGGGGGGATAATGCAGGCATGTTTGTAAAAAGGAACTAAATGGGTCAAAAATTGGTTTAAAAAAAAAAATCATATTACAACCAAACTGACAGACTTCCTGTTGGGTTTGAGGTTTATTTGTGCATCTGGACATAATACATGTTACTGCCAAATTTGGTTACTCTAGGTCAAACGTCATGCAGGGGATTATTTTATTTATTTCATTATTTTAACTTTTTTAGGGGCGATTTTAAGCCATTTTTTGGTCCAGCGTCAAAATCCACAGCTTTGGCACAACAACACTGTTCAATGAAAGTCATTTCCAACACAGGTTAACAATGATTTTGCTACTGGGAGAAAAACAGACAGACTTCCTTGTCTGTAAATTGGCCAAATCTACAAAATCGGTCAATTTGGCACATTTGATTTTGTGATTGTGCCCAGTAAAAACACTTTAGCCCAAGTAATGTTTTTACTTGTTAACTTTACTCAAAATCCTGATTCCCATTTGAAGTCAGCCTGATTTAGTCAACTTCATGGTTTTTTTTTCTTCTAATGGCATATTATTATTATTGTTTATGATCTAATATAAGGTTTATTCAGTTCATTAGGCCAAAACAGACCAAAATATGCTTACCTATTTAATGCAGTATCTTCTTTTTATACATTTTCTTTACGTTGCTAGTCAGCTGTTTAGCCACACCCTTTGAATCAGTGCAAAGTTTGTGAATATATGCATGTTTAATGCTGTAAAAATGGTATTCTTTTGGCAAAATAAGTAATACTGAAACAAGTAAAATAAAGACCAATAGTTGAAGGTAAATATATTTGCTTTTGGAAATGTCTTACAGCACAGATGTCAAATGGAAATACTAATGTTTAGGAAGAATTCTGGTTTAAACTTGAAGCTTTGCTCACAATCACAGTCTGTTGTTATGTATCTGAAAAGAATGGGGGGAACATTTTCTGGTGTCGGTCTACCAGTCACATCTCCAGTCATTTGTATGAAACAAGCCGTGTCCCTCTGAGTATTTCCAAGCATGCGGAGATAGAAAACCCCTCTGATGCCACTTTGAAGACTAGAACAAATTAGGGAATCATTATAATGAGGAGCCTCTAAGTGCAAATCTTTTGTTTCCCAGCAGCTGTCTAATTGGAGTTGGGATGAAGTCTGTTCTAATGTAACTCTGATACCCTTTTAAATCCGCGACGCCTTCACGGCTGACATCCGAACATCACGTGTCTGTGAGGGCTTTGTTTTGCTTTCATGAAATCTTTCTCAGGACTTATCAGAATCAGAATACTTTATTAATCCCAGTTGGAAATTATTGGGTGTTATAGTCACTCCATTCAAGTAGAGTAAAAAAGTAGCAGGAAAGAAATTATTAATACAAGCGAAAAAGAAAAAAAAAAAAAGAATATATACATATAAAGGCCTTTGCAAAAATAAGAAAATTAAACTCATTATTGGGTTAAAATGTTGTATTTCAGGTAAAATTATCCGCCAGTGCAGTTTTCAAGTTTTCTTAAAATAAAGTATTATCTAAGGATTATAGAATGCTGAGCAGAATATTTTAGTTTCATGGATTTATTTTTTTTGTTTTGTTTTTTATCTGTGGTGTGTGTGTATATATATGGTCTTATGAAGATGTATTGACTTAACTGATATGTGTTGGCAAAACTGCATAAAATAAGTAAATATTTCTTGAGGTCAAACATTTACTGTGTCCTTCATACTCATCCCTCAACAATGGATTTTATTTTGTTATAAATAATACTTAAAATTAGTTGTAGTATCTCAGTGGGGTAGCTCTAGATGAAAATTCTTGGAACAAGTCAAATAATCTCAATAAGATTAAGTCTCAATAAGTCGATAAATCTAAAAATTGATCTTTCAAGATAAATATCCCAAGTTCAGGTCAGTTTATCTAAGTCAGATCTTTCTTTTTAGCTGTGTAAAGCTTTAAATATACAAACATACATACATATTAAAACACTATTACATTAAAATACAAATTAGAACAGCAATTTGTACAATATACACTATATATTATCAATATGATAGTTAAAGAAATATACACAAAAAGTGTGCAAAAATATTGTTGTGTGTAATCTACAGGGTGTCCCATAAGTCTCCATACATAGGAAAAATAAACGTTTCTTGACATAAACTATTTTTATTTATATAATATGCTCTATATGACATTGCCATTTTGTCAGTAACACATTTCAATGCGTGTCCTCCACTGCTGAAGAACTATAAAGAAGAAATATAAAGAAATACATGTTAGAACCATATGTATTATGTCTCCTATGTATGGAGACTTATGGGACACCCTGTATATTATAAAAGCCAAGTGGCCTCTGTATGAATGCGTGTGTGTGTGTGTCTCTGGAATCACACAAAACCCGTAAAGAGCTGACTGCTGCAGTTTGTTATACTTATGTATTTTTGGCCAAGGAAGACAGTAACAAAAATGACAGGTTAATAGGACCAGTATTTTGGGATATATTAGTAATTTTGGAATACAGTAGCCTTACAATCACGTTGCTATGCCCAGAACGCTTTGGCGGTGACTGCTGGACAAATGTGTTACAGCATGCACGAAGACACAACAGCATAAAAACGACCACATCTAGAACCTGTGCATCCCACTGGTCAGCGCACTAGATCTAATTATGTGGTGGCCGTGGTGAATACGGTTTCAAATAAAAATAGTCAAATATGGCAAATGTTTATGACTCATATTACGAGGGCAACATCTTAGAGAACGTGCCGGGGGGGGGGGGGGGGCAGTAATGTTTGTCTTTATGTACATGCTGAAAATGTATGTATATGTGTATAAGAATTGTGGAGGTCCTGGGGGAGATTTTTGTGGCTGCCTTTTCAGGTTGTTTTTTTTTTTTTGTTTTTGTTTTTTTTTTCACTTATTTTTCCTTTTGTAAATGTCTGAAAATATGATAAAATCAATAAATGACAAAAAAATTATGTGGTTTTAAGGTGGAGTTAAACATTATTATCCTAATACTCAACCATGCTTGGGGAATAGTTGAAGAACGGCCACATTGAGTGTTCTAAGATGGTCCCAAATCATGAATCGTGCAGGTTAAACATCTCTTGACCTTTCCTCACCACTGCAGCTCACACTGATTTCCACCTCAGGGTATACAGTCGTGTACAGTCAGAGAACGGTCGACTGGTTGCACATCTGCTGTTTGTACAGTTAGCACTACTGCGCCTCATGCTTCAGCTGCACATATCCTCACTAAACACATTGATTTCTGTTCAAAGGTTGTTGCTTTGAAAACACATGAACGTGTAAAGCCTTGAACGTGTTAATTCTGAGTCATAGTAATTCATCCTTTTTTCCCTCTGTCCATTCTTAAACATTCCATTTCCATGTTTTTGTTCCCTTTTTAATGCAGCCTTTATTGTGGTATTAGATGAATAAATCATACGCCCACCGTCCACGGGGGAGAAAAATGTGGAATTTAATGTGCTTCTGTTTGTCTTTTCACAGCTCCCCTGACAGACAAGCCTCCGAAAATCCTTTTCCCCGCCGAGAGTCAAATGAGCGTCATCGAGATGGCGATAGGTAAGTAAAAACATTGCCTTGTTTTTCTGTGTTTGTTAAACAAATGTGAGTCTGTCATATCCGTGGCGCCGATCTTTAGGTCATCATGGCAGCACGGCATCAGTATTATTTGGAAAGTTTGGTTCTTAACTGTGGCTTTGACCCGGAGCTTAATTTGGAAATATTTGTTTACCAAAAGGCAGAAAGTGCTGAAGATGTTTATTTCCACTGGGATGCAGGCCAGTGATACAGCACAAAAACAATAATATTAACCCATAAAGACCCAAAAGCATCTACTGATCAAAACTGTTTAATACCTGTTGATCCACTCATTCTATCAGTACATGTAAATAATTGGTGTAAAATACAGTTTGTCGTCTTTTCATGGTCATCAGATATGACCCATTTGGACACTCAGAGGCTCCATAGTTACCATGGAAACACCATCATCTTCTACAACATTTATTCACCAGTAAAACCCATGGATTTTGATCAATGACAGTTATTGATAGATTTGACTGAAAACATCAGTCTTTCTTGAATTTTCTCGACTTAAATGTAATAACCTTTGAATTTCCTCTAAGCCTTTATGAAAATGTATATGAAAATACCTGTTTTTTCTGAAAAATACAATATTCTGAGGATAGCATTATAATAAATTGCAATTAAGCAACTTATAAAAGGTTAAATTCATTTTTAAATCACTACAGCAGAGTTAAAACTAAAGTATGATGCCTGTTTTGATAAAATACACAGGAGAAAGTACAGGTATTTATCTGATAACGTCTAATTTTTACTCCCAAATACAACATATTGTGTGAAGTATCACGGTTTTATTGACGATTTAATGTGTAGATTTTGTAAGTTCTTAAAGGTTAAAGTCTGTAAATTTAGTTTGAAATTCACAGGGGATCTATTAAACTTGATGAAAGTCTCAAAAAACACATAACTGTGTATCTTTTTAAAGTTGTATTGAGTCTTAAACTGTTTAATACCTGTTGATCCACTAATCCTATCAATACATGTAAATAATTAAAGTAAAAACCCCTGGAAGTTGATATATGACAGTAGATGGAGACACATGTTTTTATGTTCAGTTAATGATATTATTTGTTTAAATATTTAGTTTCTTTCATTTTCTGTGTTTTGGTATAATAACCCTCAATTTTAATCTGAGCTATAATGATCTAATCTACATAATCAGTACATTAAATATAGGAAAATACCAGATTTTTACTCAAAAATTCAAAATACAGGGGATAATATGATAATAAATGGTGATAAATCACTTCAGAAAGGTTAAATATAGAGAAAACTTCATGCCACAAAAAGACTGGGTCTTTAGGGGTTAATATTGAATTGATCAACCTATTTTTTTATAGATTTTATTAAAGCACATTTAAATGGGCTTTTTCAGTTTTAGTTTCAGCATTGATGCTCTTTTCCTCATCTTGCTAAAGTCAGTGTTGCTATTGTTAGTTTCAGCTGAAAAATGTAGTCGTGTTGCATTAACTGTAAAGGGTTTGCACTGTTTCTGCAGGTGCAAAACAGGTGCAAATGAGTCCAAAATATTGTGTGTAATTCACAAAACATCTGTAAAGGGTAGACTGTAGGCAGTAGTGTTCGGAAATGACGGAATAGTCATACTTTCAACGTGAAATGATCCTCTCTCTATGCGAATAAGCCTCGTTTCTAAGTTTCTGTTCACAAAAGACGAGTGCAAATTGTTGAGTATAGTTTGCCCTGCTGAGGTGTGTCACATTAAAAGCCTCCCATTGGCCCAGTCTCCCCTTTCTTCGCCAGCTTTAATGTGAAACATCTGCAGGAAGTGTCGAGTCTGGCTGACAGAAAGTGAAGGCTGAATGAAAGCGTGGCAAATTAAAAGCAATTAGAAACAATTACTGATGATATCAGAAATTGTGTTAAAAGGAGAAACAGAGCGAGCTGGTGAGTGTTGCGTGGCTTGTTTGAGTATTTAACCCTTTAATCCCTGATGTGACTGTGCTGAGCGTTCTGAACGTGTGACTTAATTAAAATATTCAGAAAAATTCAACCGTTTGCTCAATTGGAAAAATTTCAAAACGTGCTGATAGAATAGACCTTGTTCTTTCCATAGACATCTGAGCATGCTCAGTGCACCCCCCACCACCTATGGAGTCAAGGGTAAAGCACAGAGCAGTGAATGAGACCAACTCGCTGTAAAAAATAGACAGTTTAGGTGTTGGTTTTTTTTACATTGTTTTTCTTGTGGTTTTTACTGTTGTTTGCAATGTGATGGTTTTTCTTTTTTTTTTTTTTTTTTTTTTTTGCTGTGTAAAACATCTGAAAATTATGCATAGAGTTTTGTTCGTTTTTGTCTTTGGCAATGTTGGATTGATATGAAATCGATTCATTTGCCTCGAGCAATTTTAACGGGCAGCACCATACCTTCTCGTCACATGTGGTTTAGAGTCAGCTTCTCATTCCCACTCTACCTGGTGACATGTAGACTAAAGTTAGGAGAAAGCAGAGTCCTGTATGGAATTTATTTGAATGCGACAGCGAGGAAGAAAAAAGATATGAAAAAACTAAAACTAAGCATTTAGAAAAAAACGAAAACAAGTAAAAACTAGCAAACTTGCTCTAAAAACAAATTAAAACTGCATTAGAGGAGGAAAAAAAGTCAAAACTAAATAAAACTATAATGAAAAATCCCAAACTATTGTAACCTTGGTTCTAGCTGCAGGTGACTCACAGCAGCTTTTCTGACGCTGGAATGGATGTAGAAATAATGTCTCAGAGGTCAAAGGATCGATGTCTAATTTGACCACAGCTTGAGTCAGACACTGTTAATCTCCGCTTCTTTTCTTGCCGCTTGTTTTGTTTTGTACGGATGTCAGTGTACGGCCCTGACAGTGTTCAGTCCTTCTCTTCCTGTAGTTGAACAGACCTTGAGTTTTCATATAAAAACAGTCATTTGTCACATGTCGTGTATGAAACTGGAAGTGATTCAGTGGCTCTAGAAGCTGGCTTTGCTGCTGTTGTGTCCTATGGAGTGCCACTCTGAGCTTGGTTGTGTTCGCCGTCATCACATCTATCTCGGTTATCTTGCAGAACATGGCTGCAGCTTGTGTTTGTTCAGCTGTAATGAGTCGGTAATGAATTGAAGTGGTACCACAGAGAAACCGTACATAGACTCCTTTCACATTATCTTCAAATTTATGATGTTAGTATAACTTCCAGTGGCTGCCTACACTTCTCGTAGTCTCTCGTTTGCTTTACCAGCTTTTGATGCACAGAGGCTCATGGGAAAACTCCCGCTTTGTGCCTTATTGGGCGAAAGCTCAGCTGTCGGAAGGGAAAATGGGTCATGATGGAGGCTTCCTTTGAAGTAAATTTGTCATGGGCGATGAACACAACTGGCTCACAGAGGTAAAAGGTGGCAATCAGAAAATAGGCGCAAATCATTGTAGCTTTAAATTGATGAACGGGTAAAAGCCTCTCTGGCTTTTTTCATCTGATTAAGTATTTCATAGTGGATGATAGTGCTTTTCAAAATCCATTACCTGAAAGCTGTAAGAGCCGGCGATAATGGTCAGAGGCCACAGTCAGGACATATGTTTCTGTTCTTGTTTGCTTTGTGGAATGTCTTAACTGCACTTTTTCCCGCATTTTTTTTTTTAAAGCTTTTCAAATCCGGTCTCGATTTTGATTCTCACTCGATGAGGATTAGTAAGAGTTTGTTTGATGCTCCTCCCTCCACCTCTGCACCCATTGATATTCCACACAGTCAGCAGCTCTGACTACATAATATATGAACACTCATTTGATGCTCTGCCCGTACAAGTTCCTGTCACTTCCTCTCAATGTTGGGCTAGCATGCTCTTGTCATCCACCAAGAGCGCTGCGTTTCCTTTCGGAGGCTCTGGCAGTTTTGGCTGAATTTTAATATTCATTCTCATATGAAATATTGAAGCACAAATGGCTTCTGCTGACAGTTAATTAGGCAGGTGAGAGGGAGAAAGCGAGAGGAGTGGGGAAAGGCGAATAAGGAGAGACACTCTTAAGCTCTTGTTGTGAAACTCTAGGGATGAACGGAGTTAACAGAGGGATGGTAAATGTGGGGCCCCAATTAATAAGAGCTCATTTCTGAATGGGGTCCGCTCTAATGGATGTAGTTCCTCAGGTGTAATTGATTACATTTAAAATGCTTGATTAAAACATGTTGTGGTGCTCCCTTCAGCCCTCGGTGGGCCTCGGTCTTCCCACTGCGTGCTCCGTGGGACAGTTCAGATCCAGTTTGGGTCTTTAATTCAGCCCGACAGTTCACTGCACACTGCTTCACTTCCTTCAGTCTTGTGTGAATGTCGAAATAATTGATCGCAGTTAAGCCAAGGGGTCGAGGATATTTCAAGTCGGTCGTTAATATGCAGTGTTGTGTAAGTTACTTCCAAACTGTATTACATTTAGGGATGTAACAATATGAAAATTTCATATCATAGTTATTGTGACCAAAATGATCACGATTATCATTATTATCATGGTATTGTTGAAACTGTGCTCAAAATGTTCAAAAAGTACTAATACACACACGGAAATAATTTAACCAAGCTGTATTTAAAAAAATTTAAAAATAAAAAAAAAACAATTAAAATAATTGGTACAGTGTACTTTCTGTTGCAGAAACATTAAAATATTAACCCTTAGTGGTCTGAGCCTATTTTGTCCGTTTTTCAGTGCTTTTGATTTTGCCTTTATATACTATATAAACAAATGTTTACTATACCCATGTTTGGGATCTGTTTTTTCAGCACAACTTCATTTGTATCATCTGTCTATTATTTTTTCACTTTAACCTACTATAAAAGTTAGTAATGAGCATATGTCCAACAGGAAAAAAAACTTTACTGAAGCATTTTTTATTCCTCAAGGTCTCACGGTCTTGCTGGGTTTTTTTTTTGTTTTGTTTTTGATTTGAGCAGTTAAATTATGGGCGAAAAGTGTGTTGTAACGCTAGCGCTATTGAACATGTACTGAATAAAATATTACAGAAAATTGATGAGTAGTGCAGCAAAAGTAATGTGTTACTGTAATGGATTACTTTTGTAGTGCATTACTCCCGACACTGCTAATACGTACGATGTGTAAACACTAAAACGCCTTGACAGCAGTGGGATTCACCTGCTTTAATGCATGATGCTGGTAGAGTTTAGCAGCGTAGGGAGCTACTTTTGTCACCTTTGTGACTCCGAATGCAACTCCATCAGGAATTCTAACCAACTTCCAAACACAAATCTGCTTCTTTAGACTTCACTGCACTGCTGTTGCTGCCAGGTCTGATTTGTTACAACGCTGTTTTCTATGCAGAGCCGACGTCTTACTCACAGTCCGACTTTGCCTACCTTCTCTGACATTTTATTTCAGGCAAGATTGAATTTACAGCCGTTGTGGATCTCTGTTTGTACTGTTTGTTCTGGGAAAACCTAGCAAGTTCCCCTGTGATCTTGATTGGCTGTTAAAACTTTTCAAGCAGCTCCTTTCACGCTTCATCCCCTGACTCTTGGTATTGCAATACGGCAGCGAGGAAACAAGGTGACATGTACCTTTTGCAAAATTCACCTTTTAAGCTCACACATGAATGCCTTACACTGCGAAGTCACTCATCTTTGGTTACAGTTGTGCATCATCAATCTGTGAAATATAATGCATCCCAAGAGTTTATGTTTCAACAACTGACTTTTTTTGCTGGATTCACTTCACCTCCAAAAGTGCCCTGTCATCATGTAGCCCATCTGTGATTTGCTTTGTTTCCCACAGTACCTTTAGAGTACCCCTCAGGGGATGGGAGTAATGGGAGCTTGTTGTTGTGAGTTAAAAATGGGCAATAACTCTGCAACAAATTGCAAACATAGGAGCATGTCAGAGGTCAGAGTCTTACAGCAAACGCAGTATTCTTCTCTGTTTAGGCTGCAGTCTGTGGAGAGTGTTATCTGACTCTCTCACTGTGGACATCCTGAAAACTGCTGCCGGAGATTTCCCAAAAAGTCAATTTTGCAGGTGTTCGCATGAAGGAAAGAAAAACAACCAGGCCTCAACCATCCATTGTTTTGCCTCGGTGCGCTCAGAGAAGTTTGGAAGCTGTTCTGACTTTTGGTCAAACTAATGGTTTACTTAAAACTTTCTCAGACATTGATATTTTTCTTGCTAAGACCAGGTTTGAGTCTGTTTCTGCATAGTTTCGTTTCAAGTATCCACAAATCTATAGCTTAGTATTTAGACCTTTCTTCACGCTTTGTTAGGGCTGCGTCACTGTTATTCAGGAGTTGAAGTAAAAGTTGTCGGGGTTGTTTGGTTAGTTCTTTGATTGCAGGATGCTGCGACAGTACATTTTGCAAAGAGCCAGGGGTGAAGATGTTTTGGTGGAATGTGCATTTGAGAAAGTGCAAACAATCACTGATTCCTTTGACTGATTTTAAAGAGAGTGGAATCAAGGCTGTTGGTCTATAATTGTTTCAACTTTTTTTTCTGGGTTTGCAAATGCTTTTATTATTGTAGAACTGTAATCATTGTATTGCTACCGTTTTGACCAGGTCTCCCTTGAAAAAGAATTCCCCCATCTAAATATTTTTTTTTTAAAATCATTAAAATTGACTAAATCCCTACCAAAGAAAAAAAAATATCAGGTTATAGTTGCTGCTCAGATAGAAAAACCAACAAGAGAGTGATAATCTGATAACTGCAACAAGGAAATATTCACCATATTTCCTGCGGAGTGCTTCCAATAAATCAGACTATTATTCTTTGTTATATATTATGTTGTATATTTATGGACTCAGAGGACCTAATTGCAGAAATGGAAAATCATATTAGTAATTATGCTTTAGTTTATTTTTGCACAGATAAAAGAAAAAAGAAACAAAGAAAGATAAAAGAAAACCAATACAGTGCAGGAAGAGACCAAAAGCCCAACAGGCTTATCTGAAGCCTCCACCTCAAGAAAAAAAAACAAAAACAAAACATTTATATAACACAAATAACATATAAAACATATGAGCTTAATGAATGAAAAATTTGCACGGGTTTGACAATAAGGAGAACTTCACGTACATGCACATACATATGAAAACAGTGATTTAAGACAGGGAGTTTGCAGTAGTTAAATAATCTTTAAGGCACATTTTAAAACTTTTTGTACTTAAAATAGGAAAAGTTGTTCCATAACTTGACACCCCTAAATCTGATATTAAATTGTATTCTACTAGTTAGAAGTTTTGGCCGATGGAGATTTGTGGATTGCTGAGTTAAATAAGAATCACCCTGTGAATTTACCCTAAAATAGAATAATAAGATATTTCCTTAGCTTGATTGTATCTGATAAATAAAAACACAGGTCTGAAGAATATTAATGTTATATACTGTATGGTAAAATCTGCAGCTTTTTAAGTAGAGGATTAGATGCTGTGTATAAATCTGACCTGGTGTTTTCATGACTAAAATCTCCTAAAAGTTATTGGGTGGTTTTTAACCCTTTAAAACCGGACATGTCATCGCTGACACACCCCGCACATATGCAGTTTGGATGGGTGTAACTCTTTCACTGTTTGTGCAATTGGAAAAATACCAACAGTTTCTGAAACCTGAGATGTTGTGCTTTATATTCTTTATTGGGTCGTTATGTTAATTTCATTCGTACCTGTACTAGAAGCTGGAGGATAAGCCATTTTAGCAGAATTATAACATGCAGTAAATTGAAAATGATTGCTAGATTTTGAAAGTTCTAAGTGCTCTAGAAAAATGGGTAAAAGGGTTCTCTCACAACATACAGACCTGATCAAAATCTTAAGACCAGTTGAAAAAAAGCTAGAATTTACCTTTTGCACATTTGGATCTTAATGAGGTTTTAAGTAGAGCTACAATATACAAAAGCAAGAAGGGGGAGTGAGACAAAAAGCACTTTGAAAAAGTCATTTATTGAAAACAACAAGTAAACTGAAATAGGCTGTTTATCAGCTGATCAAAAGTTTAAGACCATCGCTCAAAAACTTACAAAAAACTCTCCAAACCAGAACAAAAAATTTTCTCAGTAGGACTCAGTAATGAGTAGCTCCACCGTTCTTGTTAATCCCTTCAAAAATACGTTTGGGCATGCTTGATGCGAGTGTTTCCAGGAGGCTGGTGGGAACATTGCTCCAAGTGGTGAAGATGGCTTCACGAAGGGCATCAGCTGTCTGGAACTGATGGCCATTTTTATAAACTTCCCTTGCCATCGATCCCCAAATGTTCTCTATGGGATTTAAATCAGAGGAACATGCGGGATGGTCCAAAAGAGTGATGTTATTCTCCCTGAAGAAGTCCTTCGTCAAGCGAGCATTGTGAACTGCGGCGTTGTCCTGTTTTTAAACCCAGCTGTTACCACACAGACGAGGGCCCTCAGTCATGAGGGATGCCCGCTGCAACATCTGCACGTAACCAGCCACCGTTTGACGACCCTGCACCACCTGAAGCTCCAGTGTTCCACTGAATGAAAAAGCACCCCAGATCATGATGGACCCCCCTCCACTGTGCCGGGTAGAAAACATCTCAGGTGGGATCTCCTTGTCATGCCAGTAACGTTGGAAGCCATCTGGACCGTCAAGGTTACATTTTTTCTCATCGGAGAATAGAACTTTTTTCCACCTTTCAATGTCCCATGTTTGATGCTCCCTGGCAAAGTCTAAACGGGCAGTTTTGTGGCGTTGTAGGAGACGAGGTCTTTGAATTCGTTTTTTGTTTTTGAAACCCTTTTCCCGCAGATGCCGTCTGATGGTTATTGCGCTGCAGTCGGCACCAGTAAGGGCCTTAATTTGGGTCGAGGACCGCCCTGTGTCTTGACGGACAGTCAATCGGATCCTCCGGCTCAGCGCAGGTGTAATTTTTTTGGGTCTACCACTTGACTTTTTTGTTCCATAATGCTCAGGATCTGTCAGAAAATTTAGAATGACTGTCTTACTGCGTCCAACCTCAGCAGCAATGGCACGCTGCGAGAGGCCTTGCTTATGCAGCTCGACGATCCGACCACGTTCAAGAAGAGAAAGCTTCTTAGCTTTAGACATCAGGAGGGCATGACCATGTGAATGCCCGACAGAAAATGAGAATTTTGAGCAGACTTTGGCTTTTATAGCCTGCGGTCTTAAACTTTTGATCAGCTGATAAACAGCCTATTTCAGTTTACTTGTTGTTTTCAATAAATTTCTTTTTCAAAGTGCTTTTTGTCTCACTCCTTCTTCTTGCTTTTGTATATTGTAGCTCTACTTAAAACCTCATTAAGATCCAAATGTGCAAAAGGTAAATTCTAGCTATTTTTCAACTGGTCTTAAGATTTTGATCAGGTATGTATTTTCTAACCTTTTTATGGTCAAAATAAGAAAAAGCCCAGATGGACCATTTTAGGCCCAGTTTTTAAAGGGTAAACATTAGAATAAGAGTGTGGTGTACTTGTTGGTGGTGTTCAGTGTTACAGCATTGGTGTGTTTTTATGCACCAAACTATAATACAATAGTGGCTCTAGAGGGTTTTCCATGTTTTTAGCACAAGGGAAGAGGAGATGAAGGGTTTTCATTTGGATTCAATCTGCAACTTCATTGCTAGATGAGACAAAATATTACACAGTGAACCTTAAACCGAACGCACCACAAGATAACTGTTTTATTACATGGTTTGAAAGACGGTATCAGCTCCTGTTACAATCTGCACTCGTCTTAGAAGTTAAGCCACCAGATCTTATTGGTTGGTGAATAATAACAGTGTAAACTGGAAATTGGTCCTCAGTCACTCATTTGAGGGAGTTGCATCGTCTAACGATACGAGCAGACGATACCTCAGTCAGAACAAAACCCATTATTTTTCTGAATTGACTCAAAGTCCGCAGCCTCGCTAAATTAGCATTTTAGTGCTTGGGTAATGATGAGGTTGACTACATCAACAAACTGTTGGAGTGCAGGTCAGGGCGCTGGAAGACTCCCCCTTGATTTGAGCTGAATTTCGACTGCTCTCAAAAAGTTTCTGATCCAAACTAACAGACTTTGTGGACCCGAATCAGCCTCTTTTATTTTTTTCGGTGTCCTTTATAGAAAGAGCACCATTTAAAAGTTATGATTAACAGCACTAAGACAGCAGATAAAATGCCATCTTTCTCCAGACTGACAGAATATGTTGGAGAATCAGCCCAACAGATGGGTTTGAATTGTATAACCTTTGCTTGACTTTATCAGTCTATGAATGTTGATCATCCCATTACCCTGAACCGCAGTCCTCCTGTACAGATCCATATGTCTGAAAGGTGTAATGTTTGGGATGATCGCACATTGATTCAAGCAGCATTTTCAATATCTAATGATTACTATTGACGTCCTGGGCATCCTGCTCAAAAGCTGCTGTTAGATGATAGTACCACCATTCCACATGTTTGATAGATCATGTCCAAGGTAAATACCAAGAGTCCTGCAGAAACAGATGGAAACGTCGAAGGGTCAGCAAGTCATGATAATCACATGGAGGCTCATTGATTTTTGTTTTCCTCACTTGTAAAACAGGAGAGATGTGTCTCTAGAAAAAGCCTTTTTAATGTTTAAAATGTAAGTTTATGTAAAGAAAAAAAAAAAAAAAAAAAACCTTTATGTAATATGAAACATTAAACCAGAATATTTTTTCAAGCAAAAGTTACCAAATAAAAGACTAAATTATTTAGTTATTCTGCTACAATTTTAACAATTTCTTAGAAATCCAATAATAAATTGTATAAATAGGTCATAGTGAATTCATTTAATTCATGGGAAACATGTATTAGATTAAAATTTTATTCACTTACATAATTATTTCATAATAGCCATTTAATCAGGTGGAAATTAAAAGTGATCTGAAATAAGTGGCTATTAGTCATGCATTAATTTCCTTATTCTTTCATTATTACAGTTGTACTTTATTATTATCATTAGTAGTATTAGTATTAAGTTGAATCACAGTGCTTTATATATGTTTCTTTTAATCCTTCAGCCTGTTTTATTAAGTAAAGCTTGCATTTATTTATTCGCTGAGTATTATTTAACATGTTCTTGCTTTATACCTGTTCTTAAATTTAACACATAGATGCAGTTAGTGCTTACGTCTGTCAAATGTAATTGTTTTTACCAATTGCTGCTTATAGAAGTATTAAATATGATGTTAAATGTCCCCTTCATTTATTTTATTTGTGGCAGACTTGGTTGTCCAAACACATTCATGTCATTGTGGTTTGTGCATCGGTTGCATGTGTTTGCTCAGTTGTGCCCACCAGTCTGAGTATGGGGGATACTGGTTTTAATCCAGCTGCAATTTCTTTGGAGATGGCACTAAACTTTAACATGACCCTTTTTATTTTGTGCTTCTGAAGACTGAAGTGGATTGCATTTGTGTTTACTGATATGAATAAGCTTTTCACACTATTCTGCAACCCAACAAGTGTGTTTTTTGACCTCAAGGCAGGACAAATCATGTTCATATTTCCACCACTAAAAGCTCCCATTGCTTGAATTGTCAGATATTGTGCAGTCTGATGGAATGCTGCCTGATTCTGTACATCGAACCATAAGGCCAGCAGTCATGTGTTGCTTTGTAACGCATTAAATCCAACCCTGCATGTGAAGACCAGAGGGCGATTCACAATCAGTGCATGTAATTTAAAAAACAACAACTCACGATTGATCAGTTGTGCTGCTGTAACACAAACGAATAGCGTCAGGCTTTGCTAAGACGACAACCTCATTATTAGCTCGATCAATCTGTAGCTTTGAACAAATGCAAAACCAAACAGTCTATGTGTATTTCCACAGCACGGAACAATACTTGCATCTCTGAAAGCAAAAGGTGACGTTTTCCTACTCTGGTTTTAAATCTGCATCTTCAAGGCATCGCTTCCATACGAGGCACCAGCTCGGTGTTATATTTGGTGCATTCTGCAGGCAACGAAGCATCATTTTCTACCTGGCACTTGGGTTAGAAAGTTCTCCTGAAACCCTGAGACACATTTTAGTTTCACAAAGGCAAAAAAAGAACTTTCACACAGCACAAACCCCAGCAACACCTTTTCCCAATATCACACACTCGCTCTCTCCTCTCTCACACACACCGGCCATCTTTCTAAATGTCACAGCCTCGGCAGAACGCTCCATCGATGCCAAAGGTTCAGAGGCCCTGGGATCAATATTACATCATTTCTCTCAATTAGGGCATATTTATTCCCCTCAAGTTATTGTACATCTGCGAGTGATCCTATCTGCATTCCTGGCAAGTCTCCAGATGAGTCAAGGCCCTGGAGGGAGGGGAAGACAGAGCGAGGTAAAGATGAAGAGCGAAGAGAGAGCAATGAAGGTAGGGGGAGTTTGGGCGAAAGAGTTGGAGCGCGGGAGAAAAAGTGAGCATGATCATTTAAGATTCACAGAGTGGATGAAATATGATGGTGTCTTACCTTGGGTTATTACAGATGAAAGTGGATACAAGACGGCACACTGTCCCAAATGGTTAATATGCCCTGCAGCGTGGAGGCATAAATCGTGACTGTCATATTAGAGAGGAGGGGTTGCGGGTCTTGATTGGAAGGGAGTCTTGGCAAAGAAAGGTTCCCATTAGTGTTTTACATAAGTACAGTAATGCTTCAAGAGACCTGGGCGGCCCAGCGGAGCAAAGGGGGGCTAATTTTACTCAATAGTTGAAGAAATGTGCCCAAGCGTGACCACAGGGGATGATACTCCATCGCATTCCAGATCACGGCCGACCTCGAAAGTCAAGTTCTCAACCCTCATTGACCGTCCGTTGAATCTGCTTCCTGTCATCGGCCCCCACCTGCAGCCTCGAGCCTGTCTCCGAAAAAAAAAACTAAGAGGAAAAATGGCTGAAGGCGTTTGCTCTCCTTAGCAGAAAATAGCATCAAGAACCGGCTAAGGCACTTGAGTATTAAGATATACTGCCTCGTGACTGTGCCAGCTATACTTCCCATCTCTGGGCGGACCGATTAATCATAAATTGGGCTTTGGCACTCATAGTACACAAGGCTGGTTTGTTGTTGGTTTGTTGTTTTATATGTGTAATGGCTAAAGATGTTGAAGCGTTGCACCTGCGGGTAGTTGCTTGGGAGGGTTGTAAGAATCATGCCTGGTCAGGTTTGTACCCTTCAGCAGAAACACCATAATGTTTGAGTCGACCTTAGAAAACCAAGTCACAAATTCACTGAAAAAGAAATCTGATCCTCATCTAAATGTACGCGTTGATGGATGGACGGACGGACTTTATTGATCTCAAACTGGGAAATAGTAGCGCAGCAGCAGCATAACAGAAAAAATAGAATAAAAATAGAATACAAAAGCAATCAACACTATACATAATGAACAAGTGGTGCCAGGCACAACAAACCCCGCCCCTCACATGTATTGTAGCTTATTTTGGCATCGATCCAGCTGATGTCATCATGTCTATTGCCTCTATATATGCACCAAGTTTGAAGTAAATTGAAACAAAATTGATGTTTGAAATGTTGCCCATTATAAGTAAATGGGAAAAGAAAAAAACATTTAAAAATTCCTATAAAATTTGAACTTTGACCTACTTCTCCCAAAACGTAATGACATCTATTCCGTGTCACTGGCAATCTATAAACCCAATTTGGTATGAATTCAACCAATAATTTTGCTGCTACAGACATTTGAAATTTCGCCTATTATAAGTAAATGGGGAAAAAACAAGATTTAAAAATCTCATTAAAAATTTGAACTTTGACCTACTTTTCCCAAAACGTATTGACATCTGCTCTGGGTCACTGGCAATATATAAACCCAATTTGGTATGAATTCCACCAATAGTTTTGCTGCTACAGACATTTGAAATTTTATCCGTTATAAGTAAATGGGAGAAGAACCAAGATTTAAGAAATTCGTAAAACATTTAAACTTTTACCTACTTTTCCCAAAATGTAATCTGATCTTTTCTGGGTCACTGGCAGTCTATAAACCCAATTTGACATGAATTCAAAAACAAACAAACCAAAAACAATACCTCTTGCCTCCCTTTCAAAGGGCGGGGTAATTAGAAGAATAAAAAATGCAAAAATAAACTGTAATGTGCAAAGTAGCATCATTTTTTAGTAAGATGGAGGTGGATACATATCAATAAAGTGCATATTGGAAATATGTTTATGACCAGTTGCTAAGGTGAATTTATTGTACAGTAATATGAATTAACAAATATCATATCATTAGCCTCGTAGCATAAAGCCTAAGTCATATTTTTGGCCAAATTGCGATACCTTGTAACTTTACTCTCCTAACGCTGCTGACATGAAAAAAATATGGCTTAGGCAATTATGCTACGAGGCTAACAATCTGAAAGTCCGCCCACCATTGCCTCTGTATTCTGTCAGATACTGTTTACGTCAGCTCGATAATGCGAGAAGCAAAAGCATCTCCGCATTAGTCCTTTTTTATGCTTCGGATTTCTCAACGTCATTGCAGGTTCGAAGCAATTTAAGAAACAAATTAGTGTGAAAACATAACAACTCATTTAGCTGTCCAAACATAGGACACACATTGACGCTAATCAATTATTTCTCACAAATAAACTTCTGAATGTCACTGCAGAGCTAATGCATCCAAGGTTGTCTAACATTAATAAATAAATAGGCCTATATAACGCTCCGCACTTCTAATAAATAGAAAGAAAAAAAAACAAAACAAAACAAAAAAAAAACAGTCGTAGCCTCTAAATCCTTGAATTCAAAGTGTTCCCAGCCCAGTCTAAATGTATACGATCATATATAGCACCTGGTGTTAATCTACTTAAATGGTTTCTTCATGCAAAAATAAAACTGAGCAGGGATTCAGGTGACTCAACCTCACCTCCATCATATGCCCTGCTGTGCTGAATGGGCGCATTTTAGAGAGAGTAATTAATATTTTCCTCATTAATCATGTATTACTTCACCCACCCACAGCCCATACGCTCTGAATCAGAATGTTAATTTTTCTGGTTCCTGCTCGATCCATAGATTAACTCTGGTGCCCACAGGTAGAACTGGGATCCATGTTTTTTTTTTGTTTTGTTTTGTTTTGTGTTTTTTTACAACCCCTAATTGGTTGTTCCTGGAGTATTTATAGTATTGTGTTCAAGTCTTAAGCCATCTTTAATGTGGTCTTTTTTTGCACAGTTTTCTTATTATCTTTCCTTCAAATACAATGAGAAAATAGATTATATATGCACACAGCCTTAAAAGACACACATAAAAATGAACTACGTGTGTTCCAAAGCTTAAAGTGAGTATTTAATATGATCTTTGACCTTATGACAAGAAGCAGTACAAACCTGGTGTTGAATGATTACTCGTATAAAACAGCAGAAAATTCATGCAATAAATCTCGTATTATCTGAACAAAAGGGTTAAAGACATGTTAAATACAAGGGGAGGTTATACTCGATACTATCACTATGGTCTATAGAATGAATTGAATGAATACTCATATAAAACCTCAGAAAATGTATGCGATAAATCTCATATTATCTGAACAAAAGGGTTAAAGACATGTTAAATACAAAGGGAGGTCATACTAAATACTATCAATATGGTCTATAGAAGCTGTTGAATGAAACCTGATTAATTTGTTCATTTTTGTTTCATTTGTTGATTATTTTATTCGTTTTGTTGATTATTTTATTTGTTTTGTTGGTTATTTTTTTCATTTTGTTGATTATTTTGTTCATTTTTTTGATCACGTGTTTGATTTGTGGATTTTTTTTCGTTGATTTTTGTTCATTTTGTTGGTTATTTTTTTTCATTTTGTTGATTATTTCGTTCATTTTTTTGATTACATGTTTGATTTGTTGATTTTTTTTTTCCTTGATTTTTGTGTATTTTGTTGATTATTTTATTTGCTTTGTTGGTTATTTTGTTCATTTTGATAATTGTTTTCATTTTTCTTGATTACTTACTCGAACTGTTGATTATTTTGTTCATTTTTATTTATTTTGTTGATTATTTTATTTGTTTTGTGGGTTATTTTTGTTCATTTTGTTGATTATTTTGTTCATTTTTTTCTTTACTTGTTTGATTTTTTTGATTATTTTGTTCATTTTTGTTCAATTTGTTCATTAATTTATTTTGTTTTGTTGGTTATTTTGTTCATTTTGTTGATTATTTTGCTCATTTTGTTGATTATTTTATAATTTTTGATCAAAAGGCATGTTAAGTGCAAAGGAAGGTCATCCTAAATACTACCACTTTGGTTTATAAAAGCTATTTTTTCCTGAAACTTTTCTCTTTACTGCTGTACATACTTCCCATATATCCACAGTGGATCTTAATACAGAGATATAAATGGACATTTGTGTTCATTATAAGTTTACTAAAACCACAAACCTAATGTTAGTCTAGGACTTCTGTATAGTACTGTATGTTTATGCTCTAGGTTGCATTTATTTTGGTATTTGATCGAGTCAGACATTGGTTTTGATATATTTCAGCTGAAAAATATGACTTGTGATTCTTGAGCCTATTCACCTGTGAATGTTTGGTGGTTTGTAATAATTCCAGAAGTCATATATGATCCTAATCCTGCATGAATCAGCCATATCTGTAATTTTTAGATTAGAAATTCTTGCACAAATTACCCAATTTTCCTTTTATTGCATTATTCATGGATATCTTTTGTAGAACACTGTAACCCTCAGCTGGTCTTGCTGTACTGTTTGTTGTATTTTATGTTCATGAACATGTGAAAAAGAAATGATAAAGAAATAAATTAAAAAATCTCGCACAAATTACCCTATTTCAGCGAACACAGATGTCCTGTATTAACATTAGTCCCTTGTTAACTGACATGTCTGTCGTTCGGTTGAATATGCACTATATTTTGTTTCCTGCTCATATTTATTTTTGCTTTTTTTTTCCTACATTTGGAAAGATTTTTTTATCCTTTCAAAAGATATCTGTAAGTTGCAAACCTGGACTTAGCAGAACCAGGGAAATCAGAGTAAAAAACACATACAGACAAATAGAACTTCTGTCTACTTGGGATCACTTGGATGCAGTTTTTTTTCCATTGGTATGTAGTAATAATAATAATAATAATAATAATAATAATAATAATAATAATAATAATAATAATAATAATAATAATAGCTTTATTTATATAGCACCTTTTAAAACAAAGTTTACAAAGTGCTTTGACAAACAAGTAAAGGGCACAACAGCAGGATACAAGACGTAAGTAAAAACACTAAAATAGAAGCAACATAATAGGAGAGATGTGTACAACAATGCAGAAACAAGACACTTCGAATAGATTAAATGAATCGGAATAAGGAGGGCGGGGGTCATGTAACATGATGCTGTTAAATCAATGCAAAAGTAGAGGCGTGAGATAAAACATCATATATGAGAATGAAAACCAACAATCGAACAGGATAAGATTCAAATTTAAAAAAAAAAAATTAGAATTTAAAATTAAAATTAAAAGGGACAAACATCACATAAAAGCAAGTATGTGTGTGTATTCTGTTATAGTTAGGACCTTTGTAAACCAGGTCCCTGTTTAATGTGTTTCCTGAGGTTTAAATAAAATAAATGCACCATTATTGGATGATTATAAGTGAAATGCCAGCGCAGTCGTCGTGGTAGTTTTGCTTCTGCCTGCTTTTTTGGAATAAAGTTAAAGTTTTCGTAGTTGGACTCAGGTTGTTGTGTGGAGGACCTTCTGTTTCAGTACAAGATCTGCTCCAGGCGCATCGCTACTCTGGTGCTTTTGGGTTAGTATCTGTGTGGCGTAACTTTAAAGCCATGAGATTTGGGTGTTATCATTGGATTTTGCTTTATTTAGCCCTTCTCTGACTCACCTCTCCACTGCTTCCACAGCACATGTACGAACAGAGCGCAGGCCGTGCAGTTCACATCCAGCTGTTGCTCCATCGGCAGGTGGGGACTTCAAATGGAAGCCAGCCTGAGCACTGCACACACACACACACACACACACACAAACACACACACACACATATGCACACACATGCACACACACAGCCATGTTTCAATTCCTTCAGTGCATGTAGACTATATGGACGAAAGTATGTGGACACGTTGAATTCAGGTATTTCTTTTCGAACAGAGGTCTGGGATACAAAGCAATAATGAGAAATGTTGTAATATAGTTTTATATTATGATAAATATCATTGCATTGGTTAGTTTTATTTAATTTGTTATATTAGCTTCCAAAATGCCTCAGAGATTATTTTTACTTAATTTCTCTTTTTTTTTTTTTTTTAATCCATGACTACGATTTTAAATGTTCTACCTCTAAAATTCTAAAATATTTCTCAGTAAATAATTTTATATAACAGCTAACCATTTACTTTCTTCACATCTCACTTAAGAAGAAACATCTCCCATTAAACTTTAAGGTAATATTGATGTTTATAAACTATATGGACATAAATATTGGGACACATCATGGCTACAACTGTAAGATGTCCTGTTCATGCTGATTTGAGGAAAGAAAAACATCAATAATTCCTATATATTTAAAGTAGATGGAGAGTTGGGGTCGACAGTTATTATTTACAATCAGAGCACAAACAGTATTTTAGAAATTTAGAGATAGAGCATTTCAAATCATCTTCCTGGATCAACCCATAAAGACCCAGTGCAACTTTTGTGGCCGTTCCCAAAAAACTTTTTTTTTTTCTATTTTTAACCTTTCTTAAGTGATTTATCACATTTACTCTAATATTATCCTCTGTATTTTGCATTTCTAAGTGAAAATCAGGTATTTTCTATATTTAATGTACTGACAATGTAGATGTTCATAAAAACTCAGATTGAAGTTGAGGGTTATTATATCGGAAACGGAGAAAACAGAATTAAAAGATTGTTTTTTTCCACAAATTATATTTAATTAATTAACTGAACATAAAATAAGTGTCTCCATTCACTGTTAATGATCCAACTCCGTGGGTTTTACTGGTGAATCAATGTAGCAGAAGATGACAGTGTTTCCATAGTAACAACAGAGCCTCTGAACATCCAAATGGGTCATATCTGATGACAAACTGTATTTTACACCAATTATTTACATGTATTGATAGGATTAATGGATCAACAGGTGTTAAACATTTTATATCTGTGTATGATTTTGGTTGTCGGTGGATGTTTGGGTCTTTATAGGTTAAAAAAAAAAAAAAAAAAAAATCATTGTTGGCAAAATTAAGTAAAAACCATCTCTGAGGCAAAGATAACAATTGAAACAAAACTAACCGATGCAATATTATTTATCCCAATATAAACTATATTATAACATTACTGTTTTGTATCCCAGACCCCTGCTAGAAAACAAACACCAAGATTCAACGTGTCCACATACTTTTGTCCATATCAGTCGGTGGTATACTGAGCGTCAGACCCCCGTTTATGGATCAGCGACAGCAGTGGGACTCCAGAACCACCTGCCTTAAATTTAAAAGCACCTTTTAGTGTGGCACTTAAGCGAAGCGGTTTTAACAGCCATTAGATTAGCCCTCAGGTTAACCTCAACATGGCGCCGTCACCTTCCTCTTCTGTGCACTGTTCAGATACTTTAACTGGTACCAAGAGGGGGAGACATTCATTTGCTTTGGTGACTTTGCGAGTAAAAAAAAAAGCCCTTTTCAGTCTAATTTCTGTTTTTCTCCATGCAGCTTTTCTTCCTGAAACTTAAGCTGGCGTTTTTTATTCTCTCTCCTTCATAAAGCCAGTTCCACGGCCAAAATGCAAAGCCTGTAAAGTTCCCCCCTCATCATAATTCGCTTGGCAGTGCATGTGTCGCCTGGTTGAACTAATTGCCCTCGCTGTGTTTCCAGCCAAACAGGTGGCCATATTGGTCTCCTTCTGGCTGCGTTTATGTGACTGTGTGTCCAGGTTGGACAGAGATGACAGCGTCTCCTCTCCGCCCGGAGCATGACCTTGGTTTGGGCAGCGCTTCCCCTGAACTGTCTTTGGTCTCACATTGGTCTACTGGGCCAACTTGTGATTGTGTACATTATGGTGTGTGTTTGTGTGGATGCAGGAGACAGAAGGAGATGGGGCAGCCTCTGATGTCCAGCCAGAGCTAGAAGGCCGAGGGGGTGGGGTGGGGGGGGCAGATGACAGTGGGAATGACTTTGAGCAGTGACACATAGACAATTCAATGATGTAATCGGAGGTGAATACAGCAAGAGGATACTGTTAAAACACACACACAAAAAAAAACTCAAAACTGAAAAACTTTTGGCAGTCTATATTTCAATTTCTTTCTGTTGTATCAGGGTCTCATATTGAACCTGAGGCAACAACTGCAATATTTGGCATTACATCACATTCTTTTCATTTTAACCAAAAATCTAAAATTCTAATTTGTAGCTCGTAGACTAATACTACTTAAATGGAACGATTAACAACCTCCGACATTTAAATCTTGGTTTCTGGATGTTTTACATCATTTAACATTGAAAAAAATCAGATATTCTATCAGAGGATGTGCCGCTAAGTTTTTCAAAACTTGGAAAGCTGTTCTGAATCATTTAAAAGAGGTAGATCCCCCACTTATTCCAGAGGAGTCTTATTAATACAAGTCTGTAACTAATATCTGTTTTCCTAATTAATTAATTAATTAATTAATTAATTAATGTCTTTTTTATGGTGCAACAGGGTGTGACTGTTCATGGGTTTGGGTAAAAAAAAAAAAAAAGACTATTATGCTTTTCTGGATGACTCAATATGTAATAAAAACACTTTGAACAAAAAAAAAAAAAAAAAACACAAACACACAAAATACAGAATCAACCATCAACGTTATGACAAACTGTGACTATGAAATTACTCTACCTGGGTTCATTCACTTAAATGCATATTTCCACTCCATTTGTGCAGTTTTGTAATGCCTACAGCTACTGGTGTAATGAAATTAGTCAATCCACAATTATTCGTATTCTTTTCATTTTATGCCTCTATAAGCCCAACATTACATTTGCAGTGTAATTAATGAAGATGAAGAGCCCTTTATTCGTGTTGCTGGAACGCATAAAAATTACATGTTTGCCTTTTAAGCTTAGTAAATAAAAACTGCACAATACAGGTTTGACGTGAATAACCGATATACAAAGCCTGTTATTGAAATATACAAAGAAAATACATGTAAAGGCAACAATTTAGAATGAAAGCACACATACTGTGAAGAATAAGGCTTTCATTTCTGTCTAATAATAGTAATATTCAAGTATAAAACGTTCACTCAGCAGAGACTTCCACACAGATAAACAGGTCACAACTATAAAGTCAGTCACAGGAAAGGAAAGGAAAGGAAAGTTTATTTGTATAGCACATTTCATGAACAGGACCATTCAAAGTGCTTTACATAAAACACAAAAGCATCACAGGAGAGGCATAACAGTACATTTAAGATGAGAGAAAGTTAAAATAAAAGACATTAATGATATTAGAAGCATTAATATTAAAATTAAAATAGACATTAAAATCATCAGCGATAAAATGTAAAGTTTTTAAAGTTCCTTTCAAAGACAATATTGAAGAGTTTAAGTGAAAGCTGCAGTAAACAATAATGTTTTCAGGCCTGATTTAAATGAGCGACAGTTTGAGCAGACCTCAGGTATTCAGGAGGTTTGTTCCACAGCTGAGGAGCAGAAGAACTGAATACTGCTTCACTTTGTTTGGTTCTGATTTTGGGAACACACAGTAAACCTGCCCCTGATGACCTCAGGGGTCTGGATGCTTCAAAGGGAACTAACAAGTCCAGGATGTTTTTCAGTCCAAGGTGTCAAACATGCGGCTCAGGGCCCACCAAAGGGTCCAGTAGGATGAATTTGTGAAATGCAAAAATTACACTGAAGAAACTATCAGTCAGTGGTGTCAAAATCATTTTAATTCAGGGTCCACGTACACACCAGTTAGATCTCAATTGGGCCAGACCTGTAAAATATGTGTTTTAGTGTAAAAAAAAAAAAAAAAAATTACATTAAAATGTTTATATTAACAAACTTTACTTTTACAAAAAATGTGAATAAATCAAACAAATATGAACAACCTGAAATGTGTTAATGGAGTTTTAATAATATTCCGCCTGTTACTAAATGTTTTGTGTGTTTGTAATTGTAATATAAGTTGTAATGCACGTGTGTAAAAGATAAACTGATAAACTGTTAAAATTGCTCTTGTTTTTCTTGAGACGTTTCAAGTTGTTCATCTTATTCAGATTTTTAAGGAAATGTTGTGGACGTTAACATTATTCTAATGTAATGTGACTTTTTTCACTGTTATTATTTTACTGGTCCGACCCACTTCAGATCATATGAATGTGGCCCCTGACCTGAAATGAGTTTGACACCTGTGCTCTACATGATGGTATCCATGGCACCGACGGGCCATTTGCCCTTAAAGCAGCTGATACTGAAACAGCCCGTCCGATACAGGATTGAAAACCAGGAAAAGCATATGTACATATACTCTGATGAACAGATGGGAGGTGTTTGAGGCTAGAAATAAACACTTGAGACGGGCATTAACTTGTTTAATGGAGTACAGTCAAATATGACCCCTTTAACTACTTCGATGAGACAATGTCCTTAGAAGAGCACAAATGGAAAATAATATGGAAATAATGGTGGAAATATGATGTTTTGGGGAGTTTCATCTTCCTGTTAAATAAAAGTGATGAATTTGGTGATTATATGCAATAACTGCTGTTAGCTCAAATAACCGTGACAAGGTGATTATGTAATAACCGTAGACTTATCATCTTCAACACTTTTAACACAAAAAAGCATGAATATTAAGTAGACTGTTTTTGAAATGTAATTATTTTTATGTATTTATTTTTATAAAGTAGAAAAAACGTCGATACAGTTAAAAATGGGAATTAACCCTTTCACAACGGCAATCTGTTCAGCACTGCATTTTGCACTTCACAGCATTCAAACTAGTGTAACTCCTGAATCATTTGCCACAAAATTGGCTATGAAATGAACAGTTTATTTTTGATATGTATAATTTTTTTTTTTTTTTTGAGCAGGATTGTTTAGAATTTATTTTGACAAGTGTAAGATTTGTTAACGTACTTTGAGGAACTGACATGGGACTTTGTGATCAGTAGAAAAAGATGGGCTAAGGGGGCAGGGGTATATAAGTTGTACTTCATTACATTCCTTTTCGGATGTTTTTTTTTTTTTTTTTTTACTTAAAACCCCTTTAGCCCCTGGGCCAAAAAAATTACATTAATTTTCATCTACTATAAAAAATATAATAAATCAGGACAATGGATGTTTTTTTCAACTTCTGCTTAAAGTTTAGACCCTAATGTTAATACAAGTACATCAAAAGTGTATTTTAGTACAAACTTTAATGTTCAAACATGATTTTTAATCTTTGTGGGGTGAAATATACGCTATTAAAAATCTCCGACATGAACAATTAATTTATGCATATCATTGTCAATCCAGCCGAAAATAAACAGGTGAGGATAAAAAATTCTAATCTCTCTTTTAGTTTGTTACAGTTTACTCAAGCATAATAATAGATACAATATTTTAGACAATGGGAATCGATTCTGTGAGGTCTGTAAATGTCCATAGACACCAAGAACATCCATATGAACCTTATTATTGTGAAGTCATTCTTCATTTACTTTGGGTATGTCTTTTTAGGCATTTTTCCCCAGAAAATATGGTCAGGGTTAAACAGGTTAAAGCAAATTTTTATTTTTATTTTTTTTTTTTGGGGGGAGGGGTGTATATTTGAAATAAAAAATATAGCATTAATAATAATTCAAATCGCACTGGAAAGCTGAGATCCTGAGCTTTCCAACACTATATAACACTTTATGGCAGCAATGTGGGACTCTATTACAAGTTGAAAGAAACTGTTTCAGAGGCTAAAAAACGGCTGGAAATGACAAAAAAATATGGAGCCATAACATGGACAATGAATGTTCAAGACCAAAAAGCATGTTTGAACACATGTAAAATAGTTGAAAGTTTATTTTTGCAATCTCAAAAAGTTTCATTGTGGATATTGACAGTTGTTCCTGATAATAAATATACAACTTTAAGTCCATTTTTTCCTTTTTTTTTTACTAAAACAAACTGTTTTAAGCATTTATTCTTTATAATAATGATAATTAATGACCACATATTGAAAGTAAAGTTGTTCCTGAAAACGAAGGCACAAAAGAATTGGCAAAAAACAGACCTTTTCTGACAGTTTTATGTAAGTAATGTGTTTTAAGGATATGACTACACTAATACAAGACTATATTTAAGCATTTTATCAAAAATGAGCTGCAACTTCAATTAAATAGATTCAACTGTAATACTGTCCATGTCTGGAGGTCATGATACAGCTTCTGCAAGCACATATTTTTGTACAAACACATATTCTTCTGACATCGACATCCAAGCTAACATTTAGCATTGATGCTCACCCACACATTCACACCTGCACGTCCTGGTCTTGTGCCGTTTTTACCACTTCTCGCCTTCGCCTCCGGGGGTTTGCATGTGTTAAAGCGGTCGGATACGCTCACATTTGTGTTTTTCCACCCAGGACACAGCGCTCAGCGGCTTTGTGTCAGCCCATTGTGTAGCCTCCATCCACGGTCGTGGGTCCGCTCTTCATTCCTGTGGGCGTCGTGGCTACAGGGAATAAGAATGTGTCAGGTGAAATGTTGCGGGAATTTGTCTTGTAATCGCTATGAGTCAGGTAGCGCCTTGTTTCTATACCTTGGGTGTAGATGTGATGTTTTTTCCCTGGCAGTGGGCGGGAATATGGCATGCTCAGAAAGGCCCTGACCCCCCTACAGACCAGAATAGAATAGAGATGTTCCATGCTTTCACATACCATATCATCCATGGTGGTAAATACAGCCGAAACATACTCACTATTCACTGTGTAAACTTTAATTCCCTTATGTGTGCGTATGAAAACCAAAAATAAATGAGCCCCTCTAAATGATAATGCAGTCACAGGTCTGCCTTAAAACCTGCATCTTAAATAGTTCTCACTCACGCTGCATCATTTTTACTGTTTGCTTGGGTTTTTTTATACAGTTTCTTCCACTATATTCAGTCAAGGGCTCTGAGTCTAGTTGTAAAAATGGAAGATGTTTGACTATTGTAAAGAATAAGTATTGTAATTTACCTGCTGTCAACAGAACCCATGAAAGCACCATTCCCAGTATTGAGCTTAGATGGTGTTTTTTCCACATTCTCAGGAAAAAAATCTTGGGAATTAGTTTATATTGTGCAGTTGGGAGGTTACAAGCAGGTACTACTTCACAGTGTGTTCATACATGAAACCCAGAATTGCAGCTTCACACTCTAACATATTGCTTTTGGAAGGTAGCAAAATGTCTCTGACAATGAAGCCAAGGTGCCCGAAAATGTTTTATTGTGCAATGATTTCATGTCTTTTCTGGGTTCCCACTAAGGGATGCAACAGCGACTGTGCCAGCTGTCTTGGCAGAGCTCAACATGGAAGCTTCCTTTCTGCTTTTTCAGCCGACACATACCAGACTATTCCTTCATCCCTGCCAGGATGGAGATACCGAGCATCCATCCGTGCACTGACACTGTTGTTATTGATTTTAATTATGACGGCATCATAGCTAAGAGCATCACTAAGTGTTTTTAGAGGATCTGTGCATCAGCGGCCCATTGCTTGGTCCGATTTGATAAGGGGAAAGAAACAGCCAACAGATTCTGAATTATTTTTCTGGTAACACTTAGCATTAAGATCTACATTTTTATCATGAACCAGTTGATTACACGGGTCAACAACAAATTTATTGTTTAAATTTTTTGAGCTGATTTAGGATAATTTTGGTGTACTGAATCCAAAAATCACATTAATTTTGCTCAATCAGGTCAGCTTTCTGAACTATGCTACATATTGGCTTTTTAACATTTTTGCTTACATTTATGGGCATTTTCACATCATATGATACAAAATTCTTTCATATTTCTTGCAATAAATGAGTTCTGAAGATTTTACTTTTGCCAATTTATGATTAATGTTTTTTTTTAATATTACAGGTGAATGAAATGGCTTCGACTAGAAGATCTTGCAAAAATAAGCCTGACGTATTCTGCTACATCTGCGGTGAATACACCATTGTACCTAACAGGAATCCTGTTAGAAAATGATTTTTTTTCTCTTAAAACCTATTTTGGGTGAGAACTATATAAAAAAATCAACTGATAAAATCACAAAAATGTAATCAATTTTTGAGAAGATCAAATTTTTCAAAATCAAATTAGCAAAAAAACCTGACCTGATCGAGAAAACAGATGTCATTTTTGGATTTAGCGGTGCAAAATGCTCCTAATTCAGTTGAAAAAACCTAGACAACTTGCAAAAAACATTTTTTTGTAACCCACTGTTATTAGCACAAATACTGGCTGTTTGTAGTCATTATGAAGCACTGTATTATACAGGGTGTCCAAAAAGTCTCTTTACATTTTAACATATTTATTACAAAGGCAAAGGAATAGACAAATTTGTGGAAATTCAGTCAGCCTCAGCCAGCGTCAGAGCACTGGTTCTAGTAGAAGAGGAAGGTCCAGGTGCCTCTACTTCTACGAACACATCACTAAGAGGGACACTCTGAAGATTACCCACTGGTGTGACGCGGTTCCATGTTGAGCGGGTCTGCTTCAGTAGGGGTTCTCTAGAGCTAACAGAAAGAAGCAGAAAATCATATTTATTGCCATTTAAAACAGGGTTTTAAACAGGGTTCACATTACTCGGAATTTGCTTCAGTGGTTGGGTGCATATATAGAACATGGAGCAGGTATAAAACAAGTGGAGCCAGGGACAACAAACCCCGCCCCTCGCACGTATTGTATCTTATTTTGGCATCGATCGAGCTGATGTCATCATGTCTAAGCGTGTGCTGATGTCAGCATATCCATTGCCTTAGAAACTGAGAGATTTACCCAAATCCCAGAAGAAAACAGACTTTGTGGACTGTGTGATTTGGGGGAAGTGGAAAATGAATGACATTTTTTTTTGTGTTGTCCTCTATGACGAACTGAGAGCCTCTTTGTTTGTTGACATTTTTATCCGGAATCCTGATATGTTCTGGAGCGCTGATGATGACAAGATGACGTGGTTGTTTAGTTCAGATGTATATAAATTAGCATTATTTGTTTGTAAAGCCTGGAAAAAGTGGCAGATGTGTTTGTTTAAATAGGTCAGTCCATTGTCTTGTTTATATCTGTTGTGCCTATTGTCTGGTGTTTGGTCTTTGGTTTGTATTTTTGGTGTCTTATGAATCTATGCAAGAACTGGGCATATTCTTATGCAGGACACAATAATACAAATTCATTCAGTCATTCATTTATGCCTCTATATATGTGCCAAGTTTGAAGTAAATTGAAACCAAATTGATGATTTTATAGACATTTGAAATTTCGTCCATTATAAGTAAATGGGAGAAAAAAAGATTTAAAAACATGCATAAAAATTTGAACGTTGACGTACTTTTCCCAAAATGTAATGACATCTATTCTTAGTCACTGGCAATCTCTAAACCCAGTTTGGTATGAATTCAACCAATAGTTTTGCAGCTCCAGACATTTGAAATTTCGCCCATTGTAAGTAAATGGCGGGGGGGGGGGGGGGGGGAATGTTGATTCCCAAAATGTAATCTTGTCTGTTCTGGGTCACTGGTAAATCTATAACCCAATTTGGTATGAATTCAACCAATAGTTTTGCTGCTAGAGTGTTAACAAACAAACAAACTGAACCAAAAACAATACCCCTTGCCTCCCCATCAGGGGGCAGGGTAATAAAATAAAATAAAATAAAAGTAAGATAGAGCATAAACAAGTAAGATAGAGTTATAATGGACTGTCAAATTTTTATAAATTTACAATATAGTGTGGACGAAACCAATGGATTTGTGGGAGGTGTAACGGTACTGGTTATGGTTCAGTGCAATCTTACTCAGCAGGCGGATAAAGTGACAATTCAGTGTATTTGGAAAGTAGATATTGATAAAAAATAAAATGAAAATTGAAGTTTTGGTTTTTTTTTTTCGTATTTAATACACCTCTATATGGGCACCATTAGTTGCACAAGGCACATCAAGACGGTCCTGGATTTGTTGCCATGTTGGCTTCAGGTCGTTGATGTCTTGTATCTTTGTTCAATACACGATATCTCGAATTGAAAAAGATCGATTTTATTTCATTAAATTACGATATGCATTGTGTCTTTTCTTGATGGGTTGCCATTTTTAGGGGTTTATTTAACAGAACCTATTTCATCAACAGGTACCTGAAGAACACAGATGCAATATGATGAAAAACTTTGATCATCACTGAGTACATGGAACAAATGGGATTAACATATTTCACCAATTGCTTTTGTAATTAACGTTTTAAATTGTACAGAGACTTTGTGGACACCCTGTATTCTGTTATTAACACTAAGGACGTAGATGAATTCCAGTCTTAATAGTGTTCACTGTTCAGTCTGAGCCTTAGAAGGGGCAAATAAAACAAGAATAGTCATTTTCATATTATTATTATGCTCATAAAAAGCCTGTACTCTCTTCTTCCTTCCTGGAACAGACTCTTTTTCTGTTAATTTCTTCATATAGTTACTTCACCGCATGCTCTACCAGTTTTTCAGGATAGCTTTTTTTTTATAACCCGTGGCTTTTACAGGAGCAGTTTTAGGCGAATTGTAAAACATTAAATCGATCACATTTTTGCAACAGATGAGGTAAAATTATAGATGAAGAGAAAGAAGTCGAGCCCTTGACAGATTGACTGTGAAATGTTAAATAGTACAAGAAACTGGAGGTGTTCCAGTGATGTATTTGACTTGAATTAAGATAAGACACATGAAAGAAGCTGAGAAAACGACGATGTGACCGACTGCTTTAAACTTTGCCTTTGCAAATGATCATCAGTGCACCTGTCTGGCACACTTTGAGGATTTGGCTGAGTTTTATGTAAAAGTATGGCCGTAGATATGACTGTGAATGTGTCTGTATCCTGCAAACACAAGAAATAGAAATAGATTTTCGTCACACAAACAAACAAACAGGAAAAGCCATGTTAACTGCCTCTGTTTTGGGTTTTTTTTTATACATTTTACACATTATTTTTATCATTTTCAGTGCTTATTCAAGACAAACTTCTACATATAGGAGGTTTATTAGCCTTTTTATGAGTTCTGATTTTCACCACTAAGTTATTTCCAGTAGTTCCTATCACAGAAATAAATAAATAAAATCTGTGGAGGCTTGAAATAAGCACTGGCTTGGGAACAGTTAAAAAAAAAAAAAGCCTGTTTGGACCTCTTTAACTCTGTATTTAAAATGTGTCATGCTAAATAGACTAAAATGTGGCTGTAATTCACTTGAAAGGATTCCAACATCAGAATGTGGAACCGTTCTTTAGAAGCAAGTAAATGTAATGAGAGACACATAAGCAGCTTTTACGTTTTGTTTCTGAGCTTATGTGAACACTATGGAGATTTCCACATACTGTTGTACAGAAAAGACAATGAATCAAACAATTTTACTCATAATCCGACTTAAATTTTCTCACCTTTTACTTTATTATTTTATTTAACAGGGGCCATGCATAACTCATCCAAGGTTAGATTGAAGCATCTGTGGTCCCTGAATGCACCACGACATAGAGATAAAGCATAACTCAACACATTCTAAAATGCAACATATCAACATGTGACAGATTCAGATTCACGATTCAAAAGTTTATTTGCCGTTTGTGCATATACACATAGGAACTCTTGTGCGGTTGTTCAGGGAGTCAGATAAAACAAGAAAAAATATAATTCTATAAAAAGAAGCCACGTACATCTATAAATATATATATATAAAAGTGCATACAAATCTTATATTAAAGGGGAAAGAGGACAAAAACAAAATCAGAAACAAAACACAGTAAAATGTCCTTAAAAATAATCACCTCAAGAAGCCAATCAGTGGTCTGGAGGGGTCCGTAATGTTTATAGGGATCGAGTTCCACTTCTTTTTTGCTCTGACGGAGAAGGCAGCTTGACCGAAAATCTGTTAATTTGAAGGTAATCGAGTAAATATCTCCTTGGGATGATGCCACGGTCAGTAAAACACACAGTTTCAGAGGCAGAGGTACCGTGTCATGAATTATTTTGTACGTAAAAATCATGTCCTTGAAGCAAAAAAAAAAAACTGTTAGAACTAAGTAATTTGTATTCCGAGCAACATTTTTATAATAAACAATTTACAATGCAGTACTTTTGGTGAAATACTACTGCACTGGTGTACAGTCTATATCAGATCTGAGGTGTGACCCGCCTTCACCAGTGCTTCTCAGCATCCCCCTGGAGGACTGAGCTTCAGGAAATAGATGGATGATATTGAATATTGAACTAACCATAGAAAATCCTGGCATTTTTAGCTGTTATTTTGTATTTTTTTAGCCCTCCCCATTGGCAGTATCTGTTGAAAGGCCTAGCTGAGTTCTTCTGACCATATTTTACTGTTCATAAAACATAGCACCGGCAAAAGTTAAAGTGTTTTATCTTTGTTGTTAATTTAAAAAAAAAAACACTGATCATCTTTCAGTATATTGTATGAGACGTCTACATTTACTCCTTTCCTGCTTTTCCAGGCGATAAAAAATGTACTCTAACACATGTTTTCAGAAAAGTAAAGGTTAAATCTGTCGTTCTTGGCTGGAATTAACCAATCACTGATCAGATTCTGTCAGATGCAATCTGAGATGTAACTACTTCTCTAATCTACACCCTAATATGAAATCTTCATCTATATGTATTTTTTGTATTTTATTTATATGCATGTATTATACATGTTTGAGTAGGTATTTATACGCACTTTAACATTATATATGACAAAATTTTGGGGAGATCAAATTTTTAGGTGAAAAATGTCAAATTACTGCTCGGTAACACAAGAACTTAAAACCAACATCAATTTTTTTCAAAATGTGCGGTTCTCTGCTGCCTTTTTAAGTTGTGGGTTGTTTTGTTTTCCTTTTTGTCTCTTTTTTTTTTTTTTCACTTTGTTTTTTTTCATTTTTGTAAAGCACTAAAAATATGATAAAATCAATAAAAACTTAAATGACAAAAAAAAACCAACAAAAAACAAAAATATGCGGTTCTCGACAGAAGTTGATATCAAGTAGGAGAAAACCATTAAATATTATGTTCAACTGTGCTGCAAATAAATTTTGGAGTAAAATATTGAAAAGTCTCGAGAATGTGGTAACACATGGAAAGGTTGCCATAGTAACACGTGGATGACTCTTGACCATTGTATGCATCACCCAAAATGTTGACTTATTTTTTTAAAACTTACTTTATTTAATGTATTTAATTCTAACACTGTTATTTATTACTTTGTGGTGGTCCATACTGATATAGGTAAATTACAAATAGAGTAATTTCGAGGTAACAGTTCACAGATAGTCTTTTTAAATGTGACAGGTTTAATACATTTTCAGGCTTTTTAGATATAATTTTTAGTGTCAAATTCAAAGTCGATTAATGTATGCAAATCTACTTTTTCATGTTGATCTTGACTTTTGCTTGATTGGACCCTGGAGGTTTTTTTCCCCTGTGATTTTTGGCTTCTTAGAATATAATACAATACAATACAATACAGTACAATACAGTACAGTAGAATGCAATGCAATACAATAAATCTTTATTGTCACTGTTTCAGGAACAATGAAAACCAGTTTAACAGCTCTGCTTCTTGTTTAGCAGCAAAAACACTTAAAGTGCAAGGAGACTATAAAAAATCACACAAAATTATACTCAAAATATATACTGAAAAGTATTGACAATACACAAAAAGGTACAAGAAATACTAAAATATACAAAAAGCCAACTATACTACAGATAAAAGAAATATATACAACATATAAGACTGTATACATCCAGTATGGGATATTACAAGGTAAAATTACAAAACAAGGTGTATATTAACCCTCCAGTATCCGGGTGCACCTTTTAGGCACACTTTGCACTTCGTTATAAAAAACTGTGTATTATTTTTCACAATTTAAATAAGGTTAGAATTCAGAAGTTGTTCATTTTTGCGTGATCTTTAAAATTCTGGCCACCAACTAAAATGTGCACATTGTAAACAAAAGAAAATTACAAGACTAGCATCTGTCTGCCGAGTGTGCCTAAAACGCACTATTTCTTCCATTTGATATGTATGATTAGGGCTGACCTTAATTTACAAAAATAAAATCAAATTAGAGAAAAATAAATCAATATGTAATATTTCATAGTTTGATTTATAGGTTTGCATTTTTCGCACACTTGGTGACAGATGCTAGTATTTTTGTACATTTGACCTAGCACCAAAAATAATAATACAAATTAACCAATGTTGGAGTTAATCATTGACATATGCCAGGCTGCAAAAATCAAATAATATGTGATCCACTTTTTATGTAGTATATTGAAAAAATAATATTTTTTTGTGTTTTTTGCATCCAAAAAAATAGTTTGTTTACATTACAAACACGGCAATTAAAGGGTTAAAAAATATGATAATTATTGAGTATTTGGTATTTTTTATTTATGGCTCAAGTTGATGAAATAGAAAAAAATGTAAAAGAATTAAAACTGTGTGAAATTTTTTTTGACATTATTCCAAAAGTGTACCAAAAAGGCACACTTGGTGCTTAGTATGGGCCTTACTAGACGGGATACCAGAGGGTTAAATATTCTATTTAATATATAATACCCTGATCTACTTGTCCAGGAGGGCAGTGAAGGACGTTTGATACCTTTTCACTTGTCTGATTTGTGTGGTCATCTGTTTGGATCCATTTTTTCTGCACTCATACAAAAGCAACAAGATGAGACCCTGTTTTTTTTTTTTTACTTTAGTGTCTTATTTTCTACCAGCTAGTAAAAAAAAAATCCACTTAGACTTCAGGGAAGTGCATCTCCCTGACATTGCACGCGTATTTTCTGAGTAATAAAACCCATTTTCCAAAAAAAAAACCCAAAAATCAGAACGTCACACTGCCACTTGGGGCCGTCAAGTGCAAAAGCGCCCTGTATAACTTAACCAACAAGCACAAAAGTCAGCATGTATCCTCCAAAGTTACACCAACAAACATCTTGAGTGGAGCTTGTTTGGCAAGCACAAGCGAAACTTGGCAGGGATTTCTTGCTGTGGTCTTGAAATTGTACAAATATGATTATGAATCCAAAGAGGCATCAAAGCATCATAAATAAATCAATTTCCGGGGGACAAGCGTCACTGAAAACCTGGATAAAAGTGGATCGCATCAGTGCCACTGGGGAAATTTATTTTTTTGTGTGTGACATTTACACCTGGTTTTAAAATATTAGGTCCATTTCCTAATACTGAGTCGGAGTCTTTTTGCAGGATCAATAATACCTTGTCTCCAGTCAGCGGTGGGTAGATCAGGAAGGCTTTCCCAGAATAAACTTGATTAGTCCATTTCACGGAGGAAGCAGGTGCTCTGATATTTAGCTCCCTCCGTTTTGTTCGCATGTGTTAAAGAGAAACAGCAGTAACCTATCAACACCGAGCAGCCTCCGAGTCCCCGAGCTGCGAGGGCAGCCGCTGCCAAGGCGTGCGTTCAGTGGGTGTGTCTACGTCGCTTTATTGTGTGTGTTTTTAGTGTTTTACTTTTATCCCAGTTTAGACGACCAAGAGCTATGACTCATCAACTCATAAACCAAGGAGGAATGTGTGAAAGAGTGTGTATGTGCAGTCGTATTTTAACCCTTTTCAGACTATCATCATAAGAAGTGTCTTCATGTTTTCTTTCCAATAAAAGTGTCAGCAAATGTCTTTTTGCCAATTTTTTTGCACCTTTGTTTTCAGGGAGAACTTAACTTTTCAATATCTGGCTGTTAATTATTATGATTATAAAATAACTAGCACAGTGTTTTTCAACCTTGGGGTCACCTTGAATTTCTAGGAACTGATAAAAATAAAAACTCACTCATAAAAATATGTGTTGAGTTGACAGAGACAATCCCAATCCATAAAAGCCATGACAAACTGTGAAGCTGAAACTGCAGCACTGTGGTTCTGTTTCTCTGTCAAATGTTCATTGTGGTCAGTTTCAGATGCTGCAGCTCTTTCATAATTCATAGTTTGAGTTCTTGTTTGTTCAGTATTAATTTAATTGTTAGCCTTGTAAATCCAAGCTGGACTGACTGTACATATCCTGACCAAGGAAAATAAAATTCTCACTTTGTGCAGTAATCTACACCTGGCTTTTCTGCCTCCGTCCATAATAATATACATTATATAGACTAAATGTCATCTAAAATTAACGTTTATTTGCAACATAGTGTAGCAAACTTGGGAACCACTGAACTAGCGTGGGAATCCATGGGTTCTAGAAGCAGTAGAGTTGATAAAATAGGGAGCTGAGCTAAACTTACTAGTGTAACACACAGATTAGGAAAAAATAGAATGGCCTTTATTTTGTTTTGTACTGAAATCAGAAGTAAGCGATAAGAATGTATTCATATGTTTACATGAAAGGGCTTTACACCATTACTGACTTCATCACAATCACATTATTTGATGACTTGAATAAGTTTACTGGTGTAACACACAGATTAGGAAGGAATAGAATGGATCTAATTTTGTTTCATTTCATTTATTAAGATCCCCATTATCAACTTAAACATCAGTTGCTGTTCTTGCTGGGTTCTCCTCTGCCTTACATTACAATTTTCATTATTTACATTAATTTTACACCATTCATGCCCACACACATACACATACACAAACCGGACATATACAACAGCGCAATGCAAAAAAAAAATAAAAATAAAAGAACAGAATAAGTGCTATACATTTATACTCATTCACCAAACAATAGCTGTCTGATACAAATTATAAGACATTTGTTTAGTATTGACGTGGACCACAGACTTTTACACAGGACTGAACATGACAGGATCTGCTGAACTCAGGTCCGTCTGATCGGAGTCTGTGCAAAACGGTCTGTCACCATGTTACCGGGGGGGGGGGTTAACGGGCAGGGTCTGACCAGGGACTGGGCCACAGAAAGAACCAGGCCGACCTTGTTAGTGTGTGATCACAGCCGGACCCAGTTCTGCTGCTTCCTTTGATCTAGATCCATCCCCCCCACCCACCCCGTTTACAGCTGTGAATGGAGTCATCCACACACTGCCGGTAAGTCCATTGTAATTAAACGACTAATAACTGCAAAAGTATTGGTCATATCAATAAACCGTTTTCACCTGTCTGATCCTTGACCCACAATATGGAAGTCCTACAAAAGGCAAAGGCGAGATCTGTCCAGTTTGTCAGTTATAAAGCAGATACACACACATACACACAGAGGTCACTTGGCTTTTATGAAACAGACAAACGCTTAAAACAATGTGTTTTAGTAAAAAAGAAGTTTTTTAGTATATTTATGATCAAAAACAACTGTAAATGTCCATAACGAAACTTTTTCAGATTGCAGAAATAAACTTTTGACTATTTTACATCTGCTCAAACATGCTTTTAGGTCTTAAACATTCAGTATCTGTGTATTTTTTTTTTTTAATTTCCAGGCGTTTTTTAGCCTCTGAAACAGTTTCTTTCTACTTGTAATAGAGTCCCACATTGCGGCCGTAAAGTGTTATACAGTGTTGGAAAGCTTAGGATCTCAGCTTTCTGATGCCATTTGAATTTTGCAGATAGTACAAATGGTTCAGGAGTTACAGTAATTTGAATGCTGTAAAGTGCAAAATGTAGCACCGATAGATCCCATTGGTTAATACTTGTATTATTGATTATATGGTTGTATCTATAAATTCTATGCTCTTATGTGTCCTCTTTAAAATGGTAAGAGCTGCCAGGTTTCAAGTGTCCATATTCCCTAATAAAAACCCTGAATGCGCCACACCATTGTATTGAGGATTCCCCAGCTGACTCTCTTGCTCATAACATTTAATATTTTTATGTTGATGCCACATACATGGCTGCTACAAGACTAATAGAGACAATAATTTATGTTAATTTGCGCTCTCGTTGTTTGTTCAGTTGAAGCTTACAGTTCATTAGTCACCATTAAGTTCAGTTTACATTATTATCAGTGTTCTGCAGGAAACTCCATCCAATATAATGGAGTCCAATTTCTGCATGCTGGACTTGTTCCAACAAAGAAAATAAAACAATAATGCGTATATCTGCTTACGCTTAATTCCAAACAATAACATAATACCCCCCCTCCGATAGTATCGTTGTGTCGACACAATAAGAATGCCACGCTACTCACAAAACATCACTTATTTCTTGTTGACTGTGGTGGATGTCGGAGCATTGCTGCAAATTAGAAGATTTCTATTAATGTGGGTCAGGGAGGGACAGCCGGGGTTCCCATGGAAACTGAAATTAACAAAACCAAATAAGTTTATTAACTGAAATGAACAGCAAAATGAGACTTATAGCTTAAGGCTGGGTTTGTTTGCTTGTTTTTTTTCAGATCCCAGACTTTTTCAGCTCACCCGGATACAATTAGTGTCTCTTAGGATTCAACTCAGAAAAATATGTGAATAAAAATCTCAAATATACATGAAATAGTCACTAATTCTCTTAGATCTGCACTTTTACTGACTATTTCGTCTGAAAATAGGCTCTTTTTCCGTTTTCCTTCCAGGAATTTTGAGTCGTTTCTGTTATTTTCATCTTTTTTTGTGCGTTTTTTACAATGTTTGCATCTTATTATGTTACTTCCACTTGCTACAACTTTTACAACTGAGGCCTTTTTTTTACACTTTGTTGGTTTTTATTATTTATTTTATTTGTAATAATCAACCCACATATCTCATTATTGCTCTGTATGTTCATCTGATGGTTGGAGAAAAGATAAAACTGCTCCAAGATATATTCTACATCCCTTGTCTAAGTTTGGGGAAAAGTTTTGCACGATTTAAAGTTAACTTTTTTCATTCACTACCTTTTCTCCTTTTATACATTGATTTATTTCTTTTCATAATATATGGAAAACTGCTGCTAAAATCAAATAAAAAATAAATCAAAACTAGGGAGTTCCTCAAAATATGAAGAGAAATACTTTTGTACTTGTGAAACTAACCTAAAAATATGGAAAGTAATACATTTAATTGTATTAAATTCATGTTTGACTGTTAAAATACTCTGATGCATTAGATATACAGTACTTGCTAATACAATGCTAAATCACTGTGTGCATTTTAATTAATAATGCACTTTCAATTGTACAATCTTTCATTAACCTGACACCTTAAAGGTTCTGCACAAAGTTTTACGCTTCAGTACATTTACTCTGGATATATAAAGAATCTACTAAATCGAATATAACCCACACATCCCTCTGTGTTTTGTTGGGTGTTTATAGTTTCTCAACTCATTTATTTCCGACATAAATTGTAGGTAGCACATCTGACAGCTGAGCAAGAGAAAACCAAATATCACACATGGAGTAAAAGGCCGCTTTTTTCAAAGAATTTGTCCGAATCTGACAATAGGTTATGGCTTCACCTGCATTGATTTTGTTTTTCCTGTCAGAGAGGATGTCCAGTGGACGTGTTCTGGCTGACTGTAATGATTGTTACTGTCTGAATCTGGCCTTTACCAGCTAAAGCTAGGAGTTATTTTATCAAAGGTGGGTGGAAAACATTTGCTGCGTGTATTCGTTCAGTTACATTTCATTAACGTACATCCAAGGTCATTATAGCTTATATGGTTTTATGTGTGAATGCGACTGCAAAAATAATTTAATTCCAAGTAAAAGCAGCTCAACAGCAGATCTACCACATGGAAATCTGACTAATGCTGGAATACTGGCTCTCCACTGTTTGGTCCAAATGTGGTACTTACCGAATGAATTAGATTACATTACATTACATTAGATAAAAGAGGATTAGATTGCATTATATTAGATAAAATTAGATTACATTACATTAGATTATATTGGATAAAATTATATTGGATTAAATTAGATAAGGTTATATTACATTACATGAGATAAAATTAGATTAGATTACATTAGATAAGATTAATTTAGATTACATAAAATAAAATTACCTTAGATAAAATTACATTACATTACATTAGATAAGATTACATTGCATTACATTAGATAAAATTACATTAGATAAGATTAGATTACATTAGATAAAATTAAATTACATTACATTAGATAAAATAAGGTTACATTACATTTCATGAGACAAGATTAGATTAGATTAGATTAGATTAGATTAGATAAAATTACATTACATTAGATAAGATTACATTAAATTACGTTAGACAAAATTAGATTAGATTAAATTTGATAAAATTTGATTACATTACATGAGAAAAATTAGATTAGATTACATTAGATAAAATTAGATTAGATTGCATTAGATAAAATTAGATTAGATTCCATTAGATTAAATTTGATTAGATTACATTAGATTAAATTTGATTAGATTAGATAAAATTAGATTAGATTAGAACTTTATTGATCTTTTGGCCAGAGCCATCAGGAAATTGAGGTTCCAATAGCAGCACAAACATCAAATATACACACAAGAAATACTACAAGAAAAAAAGCATAACTTATCTCTAGAAAGAAAGAAAGAAAGAAAAACAGTATTGAAAGAGACAGGCAATTGCACATTGTAAAGTATGAGTAGAAACAAGTACCAAGGTAGTAATAATAAAAACAATAATAATACTAAATAGCTAATTATGTTTTTTATATATACAGGGTGGGGAAGCAAAATTTACAATATTTTAAGGCAGGGATTGAAAGACAGTGTATGATGAATTAGTTTATTGAAAGTCATGAGAATTTATTTGCCACAAGAAAATGTACATAATAGAAAATGTTTTTATTCTATGTGTCCTCCTCCTTTCTCAATAACTGCCTTCACACGCTTCCTGAAACTTGCGCAAGTGTTCCTCAAATATTCGGGTGACAACTTCTCCCATTCTTCTTTAATAGTATCTTCCAGACTTTCTCGTAATATTTTTGCTCATAGTCATTCTCTTCTTTCCATTATAAACAGTCTTTATGGACACTCCAACTATTTTTGAAATCTCCTTTGGTGTGACGAGTGCATTCAACAAATCACACACTCTTTGACGTTTGCTTTCCTGATTACTCATATGGGCAAAAGTTTCTGAAAAGGTATGGATAATAGTGTTAGGTATGATTATGACATCAGTATATGTTTGGTTTCAAAACAACTGACGTAGTGCCTGCTGAGAAAAAACAACTAAATGTTCATTGTAAATTTTGCTTCTCCACACTGTATATATAAACTTATGTCTAAAGATGAACTTTTGTCAAACCTCGCAGCATTTGACATTAGACCATTTTTTAAGTAATCTTTTTCCTAATCTGCTTGTTTCGATCTCAGATGTTCACTTATTAGATGTTGTAAAGGACCAAACCAACCAAGAGGAACTTTCTCGTGCAGGAGTCAGACCTTCCCTCAAACAATCCCATCCATAAAAGAGTGTTTTTCTTGCCTGGGGGGTCATATAAATCAAGGGTACACACTGTATTACACTCACACTGTACGCCATTTCTATTTATTTTTACTTCAACTAGTGAATGACTCATCAGGTGAGAGGCTGAACCCAAACCATCCCCAATGGGCACGAACGGCAAACACCAAATCAAATTGGATCGTGCCGTTCATGCGCCGCCGACGCGCTCCTGCGGTTCTCACTGGGTTTCCGTTGTAATTGAGACGGCCACGTGAGCACGTCACATCTTCATACCCGCATGTCTTTTTTTTTTTTTTTTTTTTGTCAGGGAGCATAATGCGGCGTATCTGCGCTCATCCAACAGCTGTCAGTCTCCCAGCCGCTCAGCTTTCATCCCACGTCTGGTGGAGAATACCGATGCGTGTTACCTCCTGGGGTGCTTTGTGCGTGTGTGTGTGAGATCACTGGGTTTAGAGATGGCGTATTGTAGCGGAGGGGAGCGCACACACAACAGACAGAAGCCAGCGGTTTAGTACAGAGCGGTAGAAGATCCGCCAGCGGCCTGCTTTATATCAGCCATGGGGGTTGGTTTCATCTCCTAATGTAATGGTGTTGGTTCAACCCCTTTAATGAGTCTCATCATTTCTAATGTTCAAATGAGCTTCTCACACATGAAACGATAGGAAGGAATTGTTCCGTTAATGACCAACTGTTACTGTATATTGCCATCGCCTTAAGCACGAGGGAAAGTGTTTCTTCGTAGATATAGGTTAAGGTTAGCCCAGTGTGCGGAATCCCCCAAAGTAATAAAGATGTCTATTTGACGACAGGTTTAGGCTTATGTTATGATCAACCGATTGATCCGTGCAGCTCCGTTTGCACACGATTAAGAGGGTCTCAACCAATTTTGCAGGAAAGGTCAGTTTATTTATCATGCTACTGTGTCGGGGGAAACACGTGTACATCGTCTTTGTTGTGGCATCATCATGTCTGACGTAAATATCCTGATAATGTCATAGCTTTATGGGTATTTTAACATGCAGGCTGAAAGAGTCTGGAAAACAAAAGAGATTATTCCTCCTAATGACCACATAATTATAATTACACCATAACATTTGTTCTTAGTCTCATTTCTTTGACTTTGTCTTGCACATATTGTACAAATTGATGTTTTACTTGTGTTTTAATACATTCAGGGTTTTGTATACAGTATATATAAATATATATATTTGTAATATTGATCATTTCTTTCATAGAGTACCTGCAGCACACAACGGTTTCTCTGGGATTAGTAAAATATTCTGAAAAGATGCTGTTGAGTTGCATTGTGGGTAATCAAGGATCCAGTATTTAATAGCAGTGGCTTTTCCATCGGACATCTGCGCAAAACTTTGCCGATACTGACTAAACGTCGAAAAAATAGAAGTGCGTAATGTTGTTTTTTCCATTAAATCACAAATGTGATGATTTGTTTATTTATTATCACGAGATGACACAGGAAGTCGTTCCATAAACATGGCGACAAACATAAATATCGTGTTGATTCATAGATATATTTATTATTAGTATATATTACTCCTCTATCCTGTGCCAAATTAAAAAAAGGATTCGGTGTTCTGGTGTGTCCATGTTTCTTTTAAGACTCTTTTTCTTCGCAAGTTGTATCATCCGTTTTTTGGGGGTTTTTTAATCACGTGACTCTAGTTGCGGAAAAACTTGCAGTTTTGCATGATTTTTTTCAATTCAATTTCGCTATGCCCAAAAAACCACCTCTTGCCGGCACAAAAACTTTTCATCGAAAAACAAGAGCTTGGGCGAAATTCTCATTTTCCCATTAGGCAAATTTTTATGTGCACAATTTGAGGCTCAATGGAAATGCGATTAGTGTAAGTCTGTCCAAAACCATGTACCGAATACACAAATACATACTTGTCTTCAGCATAAGGTTGTGTAAATAAACAGTAGTGTGTGTCTTTTGTGGACACGTGTCACTTCCTGTTAGCCTCTGTACCAGTTGGGTTTAGGTAACCATGGTAACCAGCCAATCTCACCTCTATCATTATGAGTGTAATATTACAGACTGTCAGAGTCTTGTAATTCTGCACTGGCTACCGGGCTTTGTTCACCTTCCATCAAAATCCATTGTCACCATCATTGTGTTGCATTATGGGATATTTATGCCCGAACTTGCCTATTGTAGTTTTTACCTGGATAGCCTGGAGTTCACATACTGTTGGTGCCATGTGAAAAAAATCTCACATGCTGCTCTATTCAGCCACTTCCACTTTACAATTACCTGCAGCACAAGTGTAGTTTGATACAAATATTAGTGCATTTGTAATTCTAACGCTTGGTTCGTCCATATGTACCACCTTGCGGAACACTTGTTTCATACTGTTACTTGCAATTCCATGTTCAAGTCTTTTTATGTTTCATTTATTTCAAAATGTAGAGCCGCTGAACATCCATATTCCTCCACACGCAGCACTAAAATACACAAAATAGTTCCCATTTAAAAGTATGAAAATATAATTGTTACTTATAATAGTGACGAATGATGAAAACAAAACATATAACTCTTAAATTAAAGTTTGGGCAAATGAAATTACAGCAAAAATGAATCTCATCAAGGCAAGGCAAGTTTATTTGTATAGCACATTTCAGCAACAAGGCAATTCAAGGTGCTTCACACAGGACATTGAAATACAACGACAAGGGAAAAAGAAACACATTTAGAAGATTATAAAAGAAACACAGCAAAGGTGATTAAAAACAGCAAGAAAGAAAACAACACATAAAACCCAAAAATATAAAAACACACACATATTAACCCTTTCATGCACAGTGGTCACTACAGTGGACAGTTATTCTACAGCTGTTCTCTTGTATATTCATGGATTTTGTTGTTTTACTTGCAAATCAACCAACACAGTGGATACTTATGCACCATCCCATAATACACTGCAATTCATACCGTTACTGTAACATTCCTGTTCTTGATAAACCTGATCCGCAGAAATATATTTGAGTGTAAATCAATTGTTAGTTGTTATTAAACTGTAATTAACATTTTTTGTTGTTGTTTTTTTTAAGTTGTTGCGTTTTGTTGTTTTTTGCATATTATTTGAGTGAGTAATAACTACTATTATAGTATGTTAAAATGTGAGAAAACATCAGGTTAGCAACATGAAAAAAAACATTTATTTCATAGTTTTCACACAGTATGACAGTAAATGCATGTTTCTTTGCTTCAAAAATTAAACACATGGTGTCCAGCTGAGTGGACATTTTTGTAACTCCATGAAAAATAGGTTCATAAAAAAAAAAAAAAAAAATTCAATCACATTGTTTTTTTCATGCCTAAAGAGGAATAAAAACACTCAGGAAAAAAATCTCGATTAAGGTTCTCATAATTCGTGCATGAAAGGGTTAAAGTAAGAGTTGCAGGGCAGAGTTTCAAAAGAGAATATAAAATTTAAAAAGTCAAAAGGCAGCAGTGAACAGGTGAGTCTTTAACCTGGACTTAATAGAACTCAGACTCTCAGCAGACCTGATATTTTCTGGTAGTTTGTTCCAGATATACGGAGCATAGAGACTGAACGCTGACTCTCCATGTTTAGTTCTGACTTTGGGAACACAGAGCAGACCTGCACCAGACCACCCGAGTGGTCTGGATGGTTCATACTGGACTAGAAGGTCTCTGATGGATTTTGGGCCTAAACCATTCAGTGTTTTATATACTAGCAAGAGAATTTTAAAGTCTATTCTCAGAGAGACAGGGAGCCAGTGTAGAGACCTCAGAACTGGACTGATGTGGTCCACTCTTTTGGTCTTAGTGAGGACTTGAGCAGCAGCATTCTGGATCAGCTGCAGTCGTCTGATAGACTTTTTAGGCAGACCAGAAAAGATACTGTTACACTAGTCAACTCGATAAATAGAAGATAAATGCATGGATGAGTTTTTCAAGGTCCTGCTGCGACATTAGTCCTTTAATCCTGGAAGTATTCTTGAGGTGATAGTAAGCTGACTTTGTAATTGTTTGCATGTGGTTTTTAAAATTCAGGTCTGAATCCATGACAACACCCAGATTCTTGGCCTGGTCTGAGGTTTTTAACTGAAGTGACTGGAGCTGCATGCTGATTTTAAGACGCTCCTCCTTGGGTCCAAAAACGACTACCTCAGTTTTTTCTCTGTTTAACTGAAGAAAATGATCGCACATCCATTCAGATATTTGCGCCAGTGCTTGTATGGGGCTATGGTCACCTGGGGACACTGAAATGTAGTAGACAGTATGCATATACAGGGTGGGGAAGCAAAATTTACAATATTTTGAGACAGGGATTGAAAGACAGTGTATGACCAATTAGTTTATTGAAAGTCATGAGAATTTATTTGCCACAAGAAAATTGACATAATAGAAAATGTTTTTATTCTATGTGTCCTCCTACTTTCTCAATAACTGCCTTCACACGCTTCCTGAAACTTGCGCAAGTGTTCCTCAAATATTCAGGTGACAACTTCTCCCATTCTTCTTTAATAGTATCTTCCAGACTTTCTCGTAATAGTTTTGCTCATAGTCATTTTCTTCTTTACATTATAAACAGTCTTTATGGACACTCCAACTATTTTTGAAATCTCCTTTGGTGTGACGAGTGCATTCAGCAAATCACACACTCTTTGACGTTTGCTTTCCTGATTACTCATATGGGCAAAAGTTTCTGAAAAGGTATGGATAATAGTGTTAGGTATGATTATGACATCAATCTATGTTTGGTTTCAAAACAATTGAGGTAGTGCCTGCTGAGAAAAAACAACTAAATGTTCATTGTAAATTTTGCTTCCCCACCCTGTATATATATATCGATGTGAATATATAGATATTAGACGTAGTATTGTGTCTAACTTGCACTAACTTGAAGATGAAATGGAGACGCAGCGTTCTTCTTTGTTGCTTTTTATATCTGCCATTAAACTTAACATCCCATTTGTTATCTGCCGCATCATTCACGAAGTTTCTTAATGAGCAGGTTTTTGTACAGAGCAGTGTTCTGGATCCTCCCCTTCTGCAATATCACCAACATTGCTGAGGGTGACACACTCATTTTTTTTTTCATTTTTGACAATGTGGAGTGTACATCCACTACAGTAAACTTCTTTTTACACAGTGAGTTTGACCAAGAGGGATGGGAAGTTCATGTTTTTTATTGCATTATATATTTTTGTAAGTTTGCGAGTGCACGAAAGAACCTTTGTTTATCATCTTACGTCGGCCACATCTCCCTGTACTTGACACTGATTGGTTTATAGACAACAGCTGTTTGAATGGAATATATTAATGAACCACTATATACAGCTCCAAATGGTTCAATCCAACCCACAGGAGGAATTTACAAAGTACAGAAATTACATAGGAGCACATTAACAGTTAAGTTGTATTGCCACTGCCTAAATTTGTTTACAATTATATATATATAAAAATGTAAAATGTGTTGTTGCTGTCAACCAGATGCTAAATTAAGCAGAGATTGTTCATTTGAATATACTTTATAGATGCTACTTTAGACCAGTTCTTCCAATCAACATTCCAAACAAAACCAAAATGATCCGAAAATCAGTAAAAGGCCATGAAATTAATAACAGTGTTACAAATTACAAAACAGTGGAACATTGAGGCTAATTTGCAACAATCGTCTACAAGTGGTTAAATGCTCTATTTTTCAGTTCCAGATGCTTGTTATTAAATATTGTGTCTTTTTAAATCCACTGTGATCTGTAAGTTGCAATGTGTAAATATGTAAAATAGTAGCTGATGCTTAATATTGTTAAAATTGCACTTTTTTTTTTTTTTTTTTTTTTAAGAAATCTCAGGTTACTCAGGTTAATCACATTTTTGTGAAAGGATAGTTTGTAAATGGGAACATTTATATACTGTAATTTAACTTTTTTTTTTAAACTTTGAGTTGTCATTATTTATTGTAACAATAATAATAATACTAATAATAATAATAAAGTTTATTTATGTCGCACTTCTTGCAGAAAAATTTCACAAAGTGTTTTACAATAAACTATAAAAGTAAAATACATAGGCAGAAAATAACAGACCACTACATACACAGGCTTAAAAATAGGGTCATAAAAGCCTTATTTATAAGTTATTATGCCATTATTTTACTAGTTTGAGATCAAATTGGGCTGTATATGAAAACCCATGCACTACACTATAATTAACACTAGTTTCTTTTTCCTGAAATGGCGCTGCATTCCTGTTTCATGCTTTGTAGAAAACACCACAGCTTTGCCTCCCGCTGGTTTCAGCAGTTCACCGTTGGTATTAAAACTGATGATTATGCAAAGTGATGAACACTGTGATTCTTTCTTCTGCCACTGCCTGTCGGACTCGACAACGGGCAGCACACACCGAAAATGTCAGAAAGCAGCGACGTTGACATCCCTGATAAAAATTAAAATCAGCAGCGAAGGATTACTTTAGTTATCCAAAAAACAAACACGAACTAGTCCCCGAGGATGGATGTAAAATCAGAAAATAAAAACCTTGAAAATCAGCTGCAAAGAATCCAACCTGTGGCCCATATTTGAGACGACCAGATTCCAGTTTGTGTCCGGTTTCTAAATGGTTTCTTGTGTGTGCAGTGTCTGCCTGTTGGGTAACCTCTGAGTCACCAGCAGACAGACGCCATTCCAATCTGACCCCATAAAAACAACACATGCCTCATAAGACACTGATTGTGTGAATTATGCAGACAGGTCCAACACCAAGGGTCTATTTTGATGATCATTTTAGCTGCTTTTTCAGGAGAAGCAGATGAAGCAGCAGTGAATGTCTATACAAATGAGTCCATATTGAGTACCTCGACTAATTACAACAGTCAAATCCTGTTTTTCCATTAGCCTAATGAATGAGTCATAATAAAGTCATCAGAGTCAGTGGAAAAGTTTAATACCTTAAGTACATTTTCACTGAGAACATAGTTTAACTTCGGTAATGTTTTCAACTGCAGCAGTGCTTTGACAGGTACACGATATGGACAAAAGTATTGGGACACGTTGACTTCAGGTGTTTCTTTTCTAACAGTGATACAAAACAACACTGACAAATGTCATACTATAGTTTTATATTGGGATAAATATCATTACATTGGTTAGTTTGGTTTAAATTGTTTTCTTTGCTTTGTGGTTTACTTAATTTTTCTCAACATTTTTATGATATAAACAACATCACTTTCAATACCGTGAAAACCAAACTTCATACTCTTTCCACATTCGCCTCCTGACTTCTACACCTCTCTTATGCAGCGGATCTTACCCAAAATTTCTACAACTTCTATATCCACTGGGCCCCCTCCAGTGCTCTATGGACCCCCCTCAACTACTGGGCCCCATGAATTTGTCATGTTAACTCCCCTTATCGGTGCCCCAGCCTTTCTATATTAGGTTTGGAGGCAGTGAAAAGTCCACGCCTGACTTTGTGGAACTTGTGCAAACTGTGGCAGCTGCAGCTCCAGCTTTCCTTCTACTGTATACTGTACATGGTTTAAGTTCACCTCTCCATACATATGGATGAATCCAGCTTCTTTAGGAGGCGTCATTTGCATTAGGGCTGTCCCTGTTTATCACCCCCCCCCCCCCCCCCCCCCCATCCCATAGCTGAATTTGCATAGATTACCATTAAGATTTCAGCCTCTTTGTGCTCGTCTTCAGGTAGACTGTGAATCCTAACGCGAGGACGTGGCTTCAAAGCGGCGGAGGCAGCTCTGTTTTGACTGACCATCGAGCATCGCTCCCAGGCTCGAGTGGTTTGTTCTCCTCTGGGTTATTTTTGGGTCTCATTTTTTGGAATTTAAGTTTTGCCTGTCCTACTTACTGCATTCCCCAAAGTGAACTCGAGGCCTTTTTCAGCCTGATCCAGATTTTCTCCCCTCTCTCTCTCTCTCTCTCTCTCTCTCTCTCTCTGTCTGTCGCTCGTCCCCTCTCTCAATCTTTCCGACTCTCTTCTCAGCCATCTGTTCATGCTTGTGGCATCTCTCTATCTGTCTTCCCTCCTGCCATATTTCACTCTTCTCATCTCGGCTCTGCGAACATTTTATGCTTGCTCCCTCTTGTGTAGCTTTCCTTTCGCTGCCTCTTCTATGTTTGTGTCACATCATTAACAGACATTCAGACTTTTGTGCATCAGTAAACAAACATTTCCACTGTAACGTGACTTCCTTCAGCATGTGTAGGTACTGGTTTTTCTCCATTTACTAAATAATATTAGTTCTTAGATACTAAAACTTCATAATCTATGCATGTGAAATCACTTTTAATCCATCTAATTAATTGTGGCATGCATTGAAAAGCATAATAAATCTAGCTAAAGTTAGACAGCACTGCTAACTGAAGGAAAATATACAAGTTGCAAGCTATTTCTCTTTGTATATCCTCATGTCTGCAGGCCTTTAAAATGTCTTATAGGAGTAATATTTTTGCTTTTTTAAACGAACTATGCATTTTAAAACATTTCCTTGTGGTCTACATACACTGTAAATGCTCTGCTTGAGTCTGAATTCTTCATTAATTCAACTCCACAGGTCCATCTTCAACCCTATTTCTGAGTAATGACACCAGAAAGGTCGTTTTGAGCACTGGCCCTTTAAATGCACATGAGCCACTTCATGCCCCGCCCCCTCCAGGTTGTTGACTGTGCTGCTCTTCCCTGTTCAACCAACAACTGAACATTTTAGGTAATCAGCTCGAAGTTTGGATGTATTTTCAGTTTTTACTACAACTGCTGCTGCTGGTAAACAATTATGTCATACTTTGAGGAATGTTCATCAATAGTCTTGACCTTATATGAGCAAATGTCATGACGTAACTAGTTATAGACATAACAAATTAAGAAGGAATTAAAACAGGTTGTAGAAACCCACTCGATTTTTTGCCAAAATGAAAATATAGTTTTGCAGCACCTGGAGGGTTCAAATTCAAACTTTATGAACTATTAGGGTCCAAATACACAAATAAATGTACCAAAGACGAATAAAAGTAGATTTAGCAAAATATGACCCCTTTAAATTCAATATTATAAATATTACACCTAGAATAGTGTTATATCCGTATTTGTAGCCTCTTAACCCTTTAACAACGGCTGCATTTTGCACTTTACATTATTAAAATTACTGTAACTCCTGAAGCGTTTGCACTATTCACAAAATTCAAACAGCATTGGAAATCTGAGATCCTGAGCTTTCCATCACTAGGGGCTAAAAAAATGCCTTGAAATAACAAAAAATATGAAGCCATCATATGGATACTGAATGTTCAGGACCAAAAATTATGTTTGAGGAGATGTAAAATAGTTGAAAGTTTATTTCTGCAACCTCAAAAGTTTCATTATGGACATTTACAGTTGTTTCTGATAATAAATACTGTAATAAAAACTTCAAGAAAACACTGTTTTAAACATTTAGTATTAATAATAATGATAATCAATGGCCAGATATTGAAAGTTAAGTTCCTCCTGAAAACAAAAGCGCAAAAGAATTGGCAAAAAAGGCATTTTCTGACACTTCTGTTGCATAGAAAACATGAAGACACCTGGTTGGCCAGTTATAATGGCAGTCTGAAAAGGGTTAAAATGTCTTAAATTCAATATTGCAAATATTAGACCAAGAATAGTGTTATAGCTGTATTTGTAGCATCTTTCCTGCTGCATTTTAACTGATCCAACTTTAAATTTCTTTTTGTAACTGTGAGTGAAGATTCTCTACATTTCTGAGCCACTGATACTGATATCATCTTTTCAGTTTGTCAGACCAATAGTTGACCTACTGTCAAAATTACAGTATTGTGCCAGATTCTGCAGGGGTGAAATGAGCATACATATTTATTTCTCATTCTCTTCAGATATAACAAGACAAAACAGGAAATATGTGCACAGCCTTAAAAGACACATAAAAAACTAAACTAAATGTGTTGTCAAGTCAGTTTTTAGTGTGACCTCTTACCCCATGACAAGAATCAGCACAAGCAGTTAGAAAAATCTGACATGTGTTGAATAAAACCTGGTATAAAATATCTGAAAATTAATCCAATAAACATGTTAAGTGCAAAAGGAGGTCACGATCAATAGTATCACTTGAGCTGTTGAATGAAACCTAATTATTTTGATCATTTTTACTTCAATTTGTTCATTATTTTATTTGTATCGTTGATTATTTTGTTCATTTTGTTAATTATTTAGTTAAAGAAAAATTTATTACTTGTTTGATTTGTTGATTATTTTGTTGTTTTTTGAACAAAAAGGTTCAACATATGTTAAGAGTAAAGGGAGGTCACACTAAATACAACCTGTGCTGTACATACTTAACATATATCCAGATTGGATCTTAATACAGAGACAAATGCGTATGTGTGGACATCAGAACGTGAATAAACCAACACACCTATTGTTGGATTGTATAGTCATATGAAACTTACTGCTACACAAGACGTATTATATATATGTACCTACAATACATTAATAGGAAAACAATTATTTAAGTTAAGTCAAAAGTAATTTTGACAAGATCTTAAAAACCATTAAATGCATGTGCCTGACGCTTTATCCATATACTTTCCAAACGCCTGTCTTTGCACAGGCCTCACAATGTTTTGATTGACAGCTGAGAAGATAGGCATCAGCAGGTATCTATGGTGCATACTGTTGGTTGATGTCTGGATGATGTCATCACAAAAGCTACAATCTACAAACTGCAGAAGCTGTTGCCATGGAGATTTTTTTTTTTTTTTCTAGTAGTGAAATGCGGTCAGCGCCTGGAGCAGCGAAACAAGTGTGTCAACCTGGATAAAAGCAAAGAGCGGCACAGTAGACTGCTTGAGTGTTTCTGTCTTCATATGTGTATGCGTGTGTGTGTGTGTGTGTGTGTGTGTGTGTGTGTGTGTGTGTGTGTGCGTGTGTGTGTGTGTGTGTGTGTGTGTGTATATGTGTGTGTGTGTTTTTGTGACATTTCCACACTGAACCCCAACCCCACCTACCCATCCACCCACCTCGCTGAGCCGACAATCCAAAACCAGTTGTGTAACGTCTGGCTGTGACGTTTTGCTACGTCTTGACCCACACGGTGCGTTGACAGGGAATAAATGGGTGCTATTTATGTGTTACTTGGTTGCAGAAAAGTCAGAAAAACATCCAGAGTGTGTGCACTGTAATGTTTTCCCGCTGGTGAGGCTTTGAAGACTGTGAAATCTGCCTGTCGGCCAGATGTATTGGTGCCATGTGGGATTAGTTGAACATCAGTTGTGTAATCTCATACAGTATGTGTTGTGTATGTACATCTACATTCATACATGTGAGGGTGCATACATGTTTATGACATCAAATCAGGGCAGTTTGCTCAACAGAAATGCAGATTATGGCTCCAGCACTCAAACACATCCTCCACAATTTGTAAACAAGTAAAGCAGGCTTAGAAAAGTTGCCTCCTGTGCATTTTGACAAGTCAGAAAAAAAAGTTGGGACTGTATAGAATATGGATCTAGTGGAATGCTGCAGGGGCGCTGTCCCACTTAAAATTACATGTATATAAGAAGAGCTGCCTAAACTCACACTTTAGCAAAAAATACAAATAAAAAACCTCTAAAATAAAAACAAATTGCAGCTTTATTTCACTGGTAAATTCAGAGCCACTGTTCTGTCTTCACTAGTGTTTGCTAACTAGCTGTACAAATAGCTAACAGCTAACGATTAACACCTAGGAAGTACTGTTTAGTACGTTTACTGTGTTGACTGTAAAACTGCACATACAAAAACAAAATGCATGTTTAGAGCTACGAAACACAATGTATCATTGCTTTGTATTATGCAAAATGTATACAACTTCAACTTAAAGTTAACTACAGTTCCACAAACACCAAAAACATCTGTCAGTGATAGCGATTAGCACGATGTTAAAACACATTGGAGTTCCCATATACATGCTAATGCTATTAGCATCTCCCGTTTTTGCACAAAAATAAAGTATGAAACAACCCAAAGAGCCTGAACTGAGTATATACAGTGAATAAATGTTATTTATTACATGACAATACTTAACCCATAAAGACCCAGTGCTACTTTTGTGGTAGTTCCCATATGGGTATTTTCCAATTTTTTTTAAACCTCTGTTTACCCAGGCAAGTAATTAAGAACAGATTCTTATTTACAAATGCAGCCTGATCAAAGAGCAATGGCTCCTTGAGGAGTAGGGGGTGGGGGGGCTAGAAGTAAAAACAAGGTTATATACAGAATATACAGAAACAAGCAGTTAATAAATAAGTACATTACAACAACAACAACCATTTTTAACCTTTCTTAAGTGATTTCTCACCATTTATTCTATTATAATACTCTGTACTTTGCATTTTGAAGTGAAAATCAGGTATTTTCTTATATTTAATTTACTGATCATATAGATGTTCGTAATAGCTCAGATTAAAGTTGAAGGTTGTATTAAAAACAGAGAAAACTGAAGAAAAAGTTTTTTTGTTTTTTTTTTTGTTTTTTTTTAGTAAAATCTATCCTTAACTGAACATAAACCCAGTGTCTCCATCCACTGTCATTTATCCAACTCCATGGGTTTTACTAGTGCATCAATGTTGTAGAAGATGACGGTGTTTCCATGGTAACTACGGAGCCTCTGAACGTCCGAATGGGTCATATCTGATGACCATGAAAAGACGACAAACTGCATTTTACACCAATTATTTACATGTATTGATAGGATTAGTGGCTCAGAAATGATTGACCATTTAAATCAGTAGATGGTTCTGGTCGTCGGTGGCTGTTTGGGTCTTTATGAGTTAAATATAGATAATTGTTTAGGGCCAAATAACAAGTAACAGGGCTTTAACCCTTTCATGCATGAATTATGAGAACCTTAATCAAGATTTTTTTTCCCTAAGTGGTTTTTATTCTTCTTTCGGCATGAAAAAAAACAAAACAAAAACAAAAACAATGTGATTGAATTTTTTTTATGAATCTATTTTTTATAGTCACAAAAATGTCCACTCAGCTGGACACCATAGGTTTAATTTTAGAAGCAATGAAACATGTATTTACTGATATACTGTGTAAAAACTATGAAATAAAAACACTTAATGCTGCTAATCTGATGTTTTCTCACATTTTAACGTACTCTGATACTAATCTTTACTCACTTCGTGGAGATAATATGCAAAAACTTTTTGTTTAAAAAAAGCCAAAAAAAAAACAAAAAAGTTTGGCAATTTTTTTTACACTCAAACATGTTAGTGCAGATTAGGTTTATCAAGAACAGCAAAGTTACAGTAATGGTATGAATTGCAGTGTATGGGATGATGCACAAGTGTCCACTGTGTTGGTTGATATGTCCACTGTAGTGACCAGTATGCATGAAAGGGTTAACGGTAACTGAGCTGTTAACATATCTCAAGCCATATGAAAGCTATGGTAGCTCTGAGTAGACAAAACACATGAACTCAAACTGAAATATCTCTCTCCATTAGGAGGCAGTCTTCACATTCATAATTTTAAGGCTAAAACATGTTAAAATGATCAAATAATAACTGAAGTGGGTGATGTGTAATCATTATTTGGTATAAAAGTGCCATCCAGAAAAGGTCTAGTTCTTGGGCCGACAAATACTCGAGTAAATGTTCCTCAAACAATGATGCAAAGGGCTTTTGTGTATTTCACCCTCTTTGGTGCAGAGCATTAAAAAGATTCAAGAAACCTGAATTTATATCAGTGCATAAAGGTCAAGGGCCAGTGATACCCATGCATATTTCAACAAGACCACGCTCTGCACACATTACAAGAGCTTAGTTGAGGAAGGAGAGAGTACCGGTTATTATATCAGAACAGAGAAAAGGGAAGAAAAATGTATCATTCACCGAACATGAAAAATGTGCATCTGTTTGTCAAATTACGTGGGATTTATGGGAGAAAATGACAGTGTTTCCACGTTCAATATGGAGTTTCTGAACATCCAAATGGGTCATGTGTGATGTTGCTGAAAAACTGAGAAACTGCATTTTACTGGAATTATTTGAATGTATTGATGGGATCAGTGGGTCAGTAGAGGCTTTTGGTCACCAGCTGAACTCTGTGGGATGGTGATGTCAGTGTTTGAAGGAGGAAATACGACTGTTTTCTGCTGTCCTGTTCTCTGTGATTTGTTATAACTTATGGTCTTTTTCAGTAATTTAGTGTCTGACCTGTTCTTTTTTATGGAATGTATATATTAGTCCTGTAAATTTGGGGTAGGAAAATATAAGCCCAGCTTCTTCCTTTCATTTATGACATAAAGTGTTGTTAAGGAGCCACAATGACGTAATTGTACATGGTGTGTTTTGTTTTTTTCTGGTTCTGTTTAGATGTGTGGTTTCTCTTTTCACCTTACATTCACCTTTATTTTCTATTTCGACTTATGTTCGAAATAAAGTTTATCATTATCAGTGTTAACCCTATAAAACCATTTGTATCATATTTGCTACACCAGGTTCTGAGACATCTATCTGATTAACAAGATCAATATTTTCATTAAAAACCTGTTGTATATGACCCGATACATGTTTATGTTTCATCCCACTGAAGCCAGTGGCAGGGCTTTTTTATGCCCTTTTTCAATATGGCCACTATTGTTAAATCGTCGACACACTTAATTTTCTAAAACTTAAGTTAATAATAATAATACATCACACTTACTTTTTTGGACACTCAAAGACGCTTCACAAACAATCAAAACAAAAAGAACAGAGAAAAGAAAGAGGCTCAAGAAAATGCATGGTTGAACAGGTGAGTTTTGAAGTTTTGTTTCGAGTTTGAGTTCCTGATGTTTTGTGGGAGTGAGTTCCAGTTAAGAAGTTAAGAACATTTATATTGTTATTAATTTTTTTTATATATAAGTAATTAATGTACTGAAACAATGCAATTACGTGATAATTGATTATTTATAGTACAGTTAAATTGGGTGTGTGTCAAATTTAATCATAAATAAGATGGATACCCAGAGCTGAGGACTCAAAGAACAATGAGCCCCGAACATTAGATTAATTGTACATTTATTTTCCTATGGGCAGGCTCACCCGTACAAATGGGTTGGTCTTTAACTTAGCGTTACCTAACTAGGTCAAGCAGAGGTGAGGTCTCAACGCTAAGTAAACTTACGCCAACAAAAAGTTTACTTCTTATCACCTATGTTTGACAGTACTATGCATGTGAATATGTGTGTGTTTAGACATGTATGTAAAGGCAGAACAGAAGAGAATTAACTCCTATGCATGCAGATGTTTTCTATCTTAATAAGCTTAACATACTGACCAAAATATTTCAACTAAAACTGGGTTGAACTTAAAGCCTGGTCACAAAGAACTCCTCACTAACATTATTGAAATAAAACAGATTAAACAAATGAATCCTATGTTAAAACATCAACTACTAACTAATAAAACAATTCATCCTAATACTTCAATATCTGAATTAAAATAATATTTTAGCGCCCCAGTGTAAGGTGCTTTATAAAAATGCCCAAATGTGTTACAAATATGTATCATAAACAAAATGTTTTGCTTGGATTTTCTTAAAAGGCCTAATAAACATAGAATTGTGCGACTAGTTTTTGATGGGTCGTGTTTTATAAGCGTTAATGGAAACTCTTCCGGCAGCTAAGACATTTGCATTTTATTAATGACCATACCAGGGTCATTCCCACTGAGGTACCCAGACATATCAGTCTTTTACCTGCATGAATATTCACTGGGACCTGGGCTGCACTTAACCAGTCATTTGTTCTCTATCCAGCTTTTATGCCTCACACGCTTCCATGTATTCATCTCTGTCCTCCTTTTATCGCCATCCGCGGTTGCATTAAGTCTTTATTTTTTCATCGGTAAGAGGTAATCATCAATTACACATGCAAGTGCAAATGTGCGTGCGACCTAATGGACTGCGCTTCCACTGGATTTAGCCATGTTGTTTTCAGAGACGCTTCAGAATAATTACAGCTCCATTTTGTCGTGTGGCGTAGAAGGTATTGGCGCCCAGTGTTTGTCCCCAAAATCTTTGCAGCAATTATAGCCCAATGTTAATCAATTTCACTGCAGAGGCGCAACAATGGAGAACAAGCCTCTTATACAACTGAGGTCACCAAACAATGGAGGCAAGATTAAAGAAACTTAGCCACGTGTTGTTTGGAGAAATGAGAAAGAGAGCATGTCGCGTCATAAAATGAGCTTTAATCAGTTGCTAAATATACATTTTAACCGCTGCAGAGAAAAGACCCATTTAGATTTCTTGTCAATTAAATATAATTACATGAATTATGCACATTTTGATTTGCTTCTGTGCTTGTCTTCCATCATATCCTCTTAAAGCTGCACACTGCAGGAGGCACCATGTGTTTTCTAAATGTATAAGACGCTTCGCCTCCGTGACCTCCCTCTGGTGTTCAGAGCCACGGTTTGACCCTGACACGTCACCCACACCACACCGGAGGTCTCCATCACCTTAATGGGCTGTTAAGCGTCATTACGGCCTCCGTGACTTTAGCTAAAACACAGCCAAGGTTATCGATTCAAGGTGCTGGGGCGGCTGCGTGCGTGCGTCGTGGGGACACAATGGCGACTGCTTCTGGAGAGCGATGGGAAATAAGTTCGGCATCAATCAAGCGGCGGGTCGGAATGTTTGCAGGTATAGATTGACATTGAAGATGAATATAGGCAACAATTAAATGAGTGGACCTTAAGGAGGCTCGTTATGGCTATTGATGGAGATTGATCTGGTCATCAGCGTTGGTATGATACTCACACAGTCCTCTCATACTTCAGAAGGTGAAATCTAATCAAGATCAAACATTTAACTCAAAGCAATGTACAGTATGTTTGTTTTTTTTGTTTTTTTGTCTCACAAGGTGCCTCTGTGGGGTTTTAGGAAAGTGCTTGTTAGTGGTATTTTCAATTCAGTTTATATCCCTCTCTAATGTAATTCATTATATTGATCAGGACAATAAATTACATGGAAAACACTATAGTAGTAGTAGTCTGAAGGTATAGCTTACTGTATTTGTATTTTTGGTTTTATTTGAGAGGATCGTGCAGAGACATAAGGAAAAAAAGCAAAACAGAGCTAATTTTCAGCTGTCGCCCCATGCCATTTGTTAAAAATTGGCTAAAAACAATTCAGAAATGAAAGGAAATGTCAAAAATAATCCACAACATTAATAAAACAATGGAGGGAAAATAGAAATAGAAATGCAATACAGTATAATAGGCACTAATCTGTACTAAATAAATGAATAAAACTACTCTATGGCAGTAAAACATCTACCATTACACCAACAGTCATGGGAAAAAAAAAAGATTAAACCATCAAACGTCATCAAAAACAACCAAGTACTAACGCCTGTGTGTATCATGTGACTAAAACAGACTGAAAAGAAAACATGGAATGCCTAAAAGCACTGTTTTTGTCTGTACGATGCCATAGATATTGATGTAAGAACTGAAGTGATTTTGGTTATTATCAAAAAAACATGGAAAATGGATAAATATCAGCTCTGAAATTAAACTACTATGAGCTATTTTTGGTGTTATCATTATATTTGTCCAAACAAATGGACCTTTAGTTGTAACAGGCATTAAAATGAACAAGAAGTTGAAGAAAACAAGGGGTGGTATAATAAATTTTTCCGTGACTGTATATATTAAAGCAAACGTCAGTTTATGTTAAAACAACCCAGAAACAGAAACAGTCTTTGTCTCAGCAGTTCCAGGAACAGTTACGATAATAATAATAAGAAACAAAAACAAAATTACCAAGTGTTGTGAACATACATTACTTTTATATTTATTCACCACCTTTTTTTTTTTTTTTTTTTTTTTTAATAAACTTCCTTGTGTAAACTGAACTATATATCCTCAGTTTCAACCGATTTTAACAAACAGTCCTGACCCTTTTTTGGGAAACTTTCCTGTTCTTCTTCATAATAACTCTGTTTTAATCTCAAATAACCTCTGAATACCATTTTTAAAATGGTGATTTTATGTTTCATATATTATTTGTGCAGTTAGAAGTCACTGACTTTTAATTTTAAAGTGTAAACTAGTAAATATTGTACGATTTGGTGCATAATAATCTGTTGGATTTTCTCTTCAGTAGCCCAAAAACTGGATTATTATTGGTTTTGTGTGTGTTTCTCTGGACCTTTACACAATAAGTCATGTATGGAATTATGAGGGAACACAATATTGTGTATTGTACCTTTATATTGATGATACCTTGGGTTTTACTCAGTATTGCTGTTATTTTTTTTGACATTTTATTACTTTTTTGAGAATGTAGGAATATCTTTGACTGTGATGATGTAAGAATTGGTTATTTGAAGCATTACAGCCTTTTTTCTGTTAACATATTAAGAAAAAACATTTTGTCTCAGAGCAATGCAGTCATTCATTCATCATATAATACAGACAAAAAAAGCTGTTTATTCAATCTTATCTTTTTTTCCCTGCACATTCAGAATTTTTTTTTTATTATTTATCAAAACATTTGTCCTCAGCTACCTTCAAAATATCTGTGTATTTTAGGCTAAATATTTGTACATTTCGGTCTTCTGTTGAAATATTATGTATGTATTGCTTTTTTCTGGTTTTTGAGAGTTTTTGCAGTCTCTAACCCAAGTGTAGTCTGAGATTTCATTGAGGTTTCAGTAAAAAAAAAAGAAAAAACTCCTGTCATCATCCAATCAGATGGGTCTGTCCTTGTTGGGAGTCGATAGTGTGTCGACCTGCCTCCTCAAACGTCATTGTCTTTAATGCACATCATTTCCGATTTAGCGCCCGGTTTAGCATCCAGGTCAGTCTCCTGCTCCGTGCCTCCTCCGATGAGGCGAAAGGAGATGAAGCTCAGTCGGCATCTCTGGGTCAAGGTCAGAGCCTGGTGACCATGTTACACAAAATACACCAACCAGAGAGTCAACAGGAAGTGAAGGCTTTGGGTAAACAAGGAGGCAACATGTAGAGCCCTTAGATATCAGGCTGTAAAGTCAGTGAGGCTACCAAAACTGACAGGATCTGAGGTGATTTTTCATAGTTTTGTATTCTGGTTGCACTGAGACTTGTTCAGTGGATGTTCGGAAGTCAAGAAGCAAAACAAACCAGAATAATATGATGACTTTATCGGCCACATGGAGGCAGAAAATTGGTCAAATCCTACTTTAATGACGACTTAAAGTCAGTCATATGGAGTTATGCAGCTCTTACATTTACAAAGTCTTGCTCTGTATTGGACAGTATCTCAGACTTTCTTGGTCTCAATACCCTTTGGTCACCGCAGCGTCTTGGTCCTGATACCCTCATGTCTCAGTAGTGTCTTGGTCTTGATAGCTTCTGGTCTCTGCAGTGTCTTGGTCCTGATACCCTTTGGTTTCTGAAGTGTCTTAGTCTCAATACCCTCAGGTCTCAGCAGTGTCTTGGTCCTGATACCCTTCAGTCTTTGCAGTGTCTTGGTCCTGATACCCTTAGGTCTCTGCAGTGTCTTGGTCTTGATACCCTCAGGTCTCAGTAGTGTCTTGGTCTTGATAGCTTCTGGTCTCTGCAGTGTCTTGGTCCTGATACCCTTTGGTCTCTGCAGTGTCTTGGTCCTGATACCCTCTGGTCTCTGAAGTGTCTTGGTCCTGATACCCTCTGGTCTCTGAAGTGTCTTGGTCTTGATACCCTTTGGTCTCTGCAGTGTCTTGGTCTTGATACCCTTTGGTCTCTGCAGTGTCTTGGTCTTGATACCCTCTGGTCTCTGCAGTGTCTTGGTCTTGATACCCTCCGGTCTCTGCAGTGTCTTAGTCCTGATACCCTCTGGTCTCTGAAGTGTCTTGGTCCTGATACCCTCTGGTCTCTGAAGTGTCTTGGTCCTGATACCCTCCGGTCTCTGCAGTGTCTTAGTCCTGATACCCTCTGGTCTCTGAAGTGTCTTGGTCCTGATACCCTTTGGTCTCTGCAGTGTCTTAGTCCTGATACCCTCTGGTCTCTGAAGTGTCTTGGTCCTGATACCCTCCGGTCTCTGCAGTGTCTTAGTCCTGATACCCTCTGGTCTCTGAAGTGTCTTGGTCCTGATGCCCTTGGGTCTCTGTAGTGTCTGTGTCTCGATACCCTCAGGTCTCAGCAGTGTCTTGGTCTTGATAGCTTCTGGTCTTTGCAGGGTCTTGGTCTCGATACCCTTCGGTCTCAGCAGTGTCATGGTCTCGGTCTCGTTGGTCTAGACCACAACACTCAGATGTACTGTACAGAACACCCTTCTCATTGACTGACAGGCTGTAGTGTTAATTCCCTGGTGGTGGTGGTAGCAGTAGCGGTAGCGGTCGGTGCTTTCTGCTTCACGATTGTCCCCTACCGTTGATAACCGGAGCTGAAAACTAAAATCATCTTTGCCCCTCGACTTCTATCAAAATTAGAGAAAGAGACGCCTCTGCGGGGCCCAGTAGGAGTGCTTATACGGGACTGTGACATCTCTGTTAAATTATCTATAGCCACAGGTAGAGATTGACAGAATTTGAAGGACTTTTCTATCGAGCGGAGTATACCCAAGGACAGAAAATTCTGATTATCCTTGGGTTTAGTAGCTTGGGTTATAATCTTTAGCCCAAAGGGAGTATCTCTTTCTGTGCTTCCCCTTCTAATGCAGTCCACACTTTACAGTCGCATTACACTATAACAACATAGTCATTCATAGTGATAAGGATGCACCAGTGCCTAGGGTTGATCCGTCAACTGGAGGAAGAAAGTGGAATTTGATCTGCTACTCAGGGCTGTTTTAGGGAAATTAATAACCCTTAAATGTGGTAAGTGTAATTTGTCAGACATGGCTGAAGTGTTAACTGTTGGAGTTTACAGCAGAAACAGAGGAAAGACCATGACAGTTTCATGTTCAGAGGTTTTATTCAGGCCTGTACCGCTCTTATTTTCCTGTTCAATAAAGAGGCCGAACCTTTGCGCATGTGACCTTTAAGTAAAATCCCATGTTGGGAAAGTAAATTTAATTTGACTGTGAAAGTGGTTGAAAATGAGGGTTCAACTTGTATCTAGTATTGGTAGAACTGAAGTGATACAATGAACCAATCAGGACTTAAACCCTTAAATTCTGTGGTGCAATGTTTGTGTCTTTGCTGTTGGTAATTTAGTTCTCTTACCAGTGTTTTTAGGGACCGAGCCGAAAGGTAAGGCCCTCTCACACAGTGAGAGGCCTTGCCTGCAAGCAAGGCCCTATTGTTTTTCGTTCGTTTTTTATTATTATTATTATTTTTTTTTTTTCCGACTTCACTTTGAACTGGATTTTGACCCCCTAAACATGCTCAAAAACTCACCAAATTTGGCACACATGTCAGGCCTGGTGAAAAATTTTATTAAATGAAAAAATTAACCCCATAGGTGCCAAAATGGCCTCTCTAGCGCCACCTATGTGAAAAAAACGGTAACTGCCCTAGTGGCCAGTAGGAATGTCGCAGAGACATGAAACCACTGCCAAAATTTTTGTTGGATCATGCTCTACAAATCATCCACTGACACTCATGACCTATCTCTAACAGGAAGTTCGCAATATGCCTTTCAAAATAAAATTTTCAAAACTAACTCCGATGACACCGTTTGTCGTATTGACTTCTAAATAGCGCCAAAAGATACAGTGAAATGTTGTTAATAAAACGATTTCACACCTTTTCCATAACTGTCTTAGTTTTTTTTTTTACAAGCCCGCAAAGTTGCGATGTTTGGAACTCATTTTTCACTTTGGAGTTTTTCCCCACATGTGACATATCTACACGTTCACGGGACTCAGCACAACTCTCACATCCAAAAATTTTTGAGATAGGATGTACGGTTATTGATTTATAACAATTTGTTTCTTCTCATACTTTTTCCACTTTAGACTGCCATTTGACCCCCTTAACATGCTCCAAAACTCACCAAATTTGCCATGTATGTCACGGCTGGTAAACACTTTCATACAATATCAAAATTAACCCCTTGCGTGCCAAAATGGACTCTGTAGCGCCACCTATGTACTAAAAAACACACAAAATCGGCCCTAGCGGCCAGTAGGAATGTCACAGAAACATGAAACAAATGCCAAAATGTTGGTCTGATTGAGCTGACAAATCATACACTGACACTCATGAGCTAACTCCAACAGGAAGTTGGCAATCTGCCTTTGAAAGTTACTCTACGTTTCTGCAATTACTGCTTATTCATTTCACACTTTTAAAAAAAAGTTATACCTCATTCAATTCCCACAAGTCTGCAGAATCCAAAAGTGAAAGAATTTTTCAGATATGACCTACGGTTATGGAATTATGGCGATTTTTTGAAGACTATGTTTAGTTTCACTTTTAACAATGACAAAGTCCCTATGAAACTCTTCCTGGTGCAATTTTGCAAGTGTCTGTCTATAGTGCAGTGGTTCATGTAGCTGCCTATGGAACAAGAGGACTGGGGTTCAAGTCTCAGATAGTCCAATTTTTTTTTTTTTTTTTTTTTTTACTTTCTCCATTTTAAAACAGGTTTTACTGCATTGTATTGTGGATATTGGAAATTTTGCACACATTCAAAAGTACACGGAGTACATTTTTTCACAATAAAACCCCAATTACCAATAATACAAAATTTCTATTACATAACTTCTTTTCATTTTTATGATCAAACGCTCAACTGTTTGTACAATGCTTCTTCATTCAAAAGTACTCTTTCTCACAGACACACATCCTCACACAGTAGGGTTTTTCCAAAATAAAAGCCTTAAATGTGGTAAATCATCACTTTAATGCTCAATTATTCATACAATTTCAATTCATTTTTCTAACTGATTCTTTCTCTCACATACAAAACAAATGCACATACACACAGTAGGGTTTCCAAAATAAAAGTCTCATTTTAAAGGTGATGGTGGTTTCAGCAGAGGGTCACTGGTGTTCTGTACAGATGTAAGGAGGACGGACACTAAAGGGTGGGAACGGGTATGGGGACGGACAGGTGTGAGTGGAGCTGAGGTTTCGACGGTCACGGGAGGTGGATCGCGGGGGAGGCGGAACGCCCGGTGCGAGGTCCCGCCCAATGCTGCTTGCAGCTTTAATTATGATTATTATTGTTGTTGTTATTATTATTATTATTATTATTATTACCTATGCTCCTTGTTATGACTACTATTGCTATTACAATTTATCACTTTATTATAACTTTTTCTGTGATTATTAAACTACTTATATATACATATTGTCCATACTATAATATTATATTATAATATAATAAGCTACTTATTATTATTATTATTATTATTATTATTATTATTATTATTATTATTATTTCTACTACTTTGCCACTTGTATCGATTAGTACTTTCCAAAGTGCAATTGCAGTTTTTCCACTGCTGTTTTTTTTTTTTTTTTTTTTTTTTTTTTAATAATTGTTGTATTGCTGTTTTTGTGCTGCTACTGGAACTTCAATTTCCTGAGAGTTTTGCCCAAAGGATCAATAAAGTTCTATCTAATCTGATGCAATGTAATCTAAAGATGTAGAACTATATTGGTGGTGATTTGTCAATTAATTTTTCCCTACATATGACTTTTACAAAGTATTTTATCACCTTTTATGACATTATCCTTTGCATTTTTCAGTGAAAAGCAGGTATGTTCTTGTATTTAACCCTTTCATGCATAGTGGTCACTACAGTGGACAGCAGCTGTTCTCTTATATATTTATGGATTTTGTTGTTTTAGTTCCATATCAGCCAACCCAGTGGACGCTTATGCATCATCCCATACACTGAAATTCATACCATTACTGTAAATTTGCTGTTCTAGATAAACCTGATCTGCAGTAACATGTTTGAGTGTACAAAAAAAAGGCAATTGTTATTAGACTGTAATTAACAGTTTTCTTTTCTGTTTTTTTAAACAAAAAGGTTTTCTTTTTGCATATTATCTCCATGCAGGAATGTTAAAATGTAAGAAAACATCAGATTATCAGCCTTAAAAATGTTTTTATTTCATAGTTTTCCCACTGTATATCAGTAAATGCATGTTTCTTTGCTTCTAAAATGAAATGCATGGTGTCCAGCTGAGTGGACATTATTGTAACTCCATGAAAAATAGGTTCATAAAAAATCAATCAAATTGTTTTTTTGTTTTTTTTTCCATGCCTAAAGATGAAAAAAAACACTCAGGAAAAAAAAAAAAATCTTGATTAAGGTTCTCATAATTCATGCATGAAAAGGTTAAGTTACTGATCAGATAGATGTTCGTAAAAGCTCAGAGTTTGTTCAAAATTATTGTATCGAAAAAGAGTGAAAAACTGACTTTTTCCAACTAAAAATAGCACTTATTGAATTTCATTTATCAAACTACGCTGTTTTTCCTGGTGAAGATGATGACAGCGTTTCCATGTTCACTACAGAGCCTTTGAACATCCAAAAAAGACGCATGTTGTGTTGCTGAAAAGCTGAATAATTGTATTTTATCGGAATTATTTAAATATATTGATAGAATTAATGGTTCAAAATTTACTAAACATTAAACACTTTCCTACTGAACACAAATAACTGTTCTTTCTACTCCTTATATGACCAAATGAGGCTTGTTACTTCAGTTTGAATGCATTGACGGGGGATTATTTCTCATTTTTTGTTTTATTTTACATGTTGTGTCTTCCTAGTACCAACCAACATGAATGAAACAATAGCACAATAGAAGGAGGAGAACAGTGCATATGACAGATGACAGACAGCGATGTAAAAGATGTAACAAGACAAAACAACCAAGAGACGGGGTTGACTATGGAGAGAAGAAGGTGTTGTAAATTTAATGAGATGTCCAAGACTGGGAGAACACACTCTGACTGTGAGGTTCACTTCACTTGACACAGATGATTAAAAAGGCTTTTGACTTTTACTGAGGGCTGCACAGTTATTAATATCATAATTACAATATTAATATGTACAATCCTAATGTAAACAGCTGTATTTTAAAGATCCAGATGAGGTAGGATTTATAATAATAATGTTCTATGGGGATATTTTGGACATAGTGACACTGAAAAGTACTGGATAAAACATGCATATTCAGTTTAAATTGGAGATTATCATGCCTAATCCACTTTTATGTTGATATTTTGCAAACCAGCATTTTAGGCTGCAAAAACTTGAGAGATTTAAAACATAAATAACTATAATACAATAAAATATCCCACATGAGGATGTCTATTGTTACTCTGCGTAATGAACATCCACCTGAAACCTCAGTATGCTGTGGGTCACACAGGTGTATACATCAGTGTATTACCTGCAGGAAATTGAGGTCAGTGTGGACACGTGGGGGAGGGGCCAGTCTGGGTATGTACTGGTGCTGCGGTGAAATGTACATCAAGAATATTGGAAGAACATCTAGAAACAATGACCTGTCTAAGCCTTTTTTATGAGTGTTTAGTCATCCTTGCATTTCCAGTATGGACAGATGTATTTTGGAAAATAAAGATTATATGGACCCATATTAGTACGGACAGGGCATTGCATTAAACTTGTCGCAAATCACAAAAATTCCAGCAATTATTGGAAAATGCAGCGCTACTTTTATTCCGTGAGCACATTCACAAGCTTGTATTTTTGTTTATTACTTACGTTTAATCAGTACAGTGTTGTTTCAGGGGATTTTTTTAAACTATATCTGTTCTTGTGCAAGAAGAAAGAATGTTAGTCTGCTGCAAACTACATTTCCCATGATGCTTAGTCATTAAAACTCACTATATGCAGGATGTGTGTTGAACGATGTGACTTACAATAGGTGTCACAAAGAGAACACCTTGAAATCATTGTGGTGGAAACATCTCAAACTGAATAATAATAATAATAATAATAATAATAATAATATGCATCATAATAATAATATATGCATAATAATAATAATGATAATGATGACAATGATGATAATGAAAACAGCAATAATAGCAATAGTAGTAATATTGGTGATAATAATGATAATGATAGTAGTAGAAGTAATAATAATTATAATAATTGTAATAATAATGATGATTTTAATAGGATAATAATAATAATAATAATAATAATAATAATAGTAATAATAGTAATGATAATGATAATAGCAATAATAGCATTAATAGTAATATTGGTGATAATAATGACAATAGCAATAATAATAATAATAATAATGATGATAGTAGTAGTAGTAGTAGTAGTAATAATAATTATAATAATAATGCTGATTTTAATAGCATAATAATAATAATAATGATAATAATGAAGATTTTAATAGCATAATAATAATAATAAGACAGCCAGAAAAAAGTCACAGATAACTGACTTTTTATTTGATAGCCAATAAATATAACAATTTTTAGATGCAAGTAAAACTGAAGGTATGTACATTTTTATGCTCCGTCCATCCTTTTCTCACAACTGTACTAAAAAAAAAAGTTCAGTTCTGTTTATTATTTATAAAATCTATGCTGTGAAGTCTTGTCCACTAGCACCTTTGTTTAATATTACATTCAATAAATCAATACCTCACTGAATTTTGAGCATCCTCTCCAGGTGAAAAGTCATCCTCTGTAAGTTTTCCTCCATCTTCATAAAAAAAAAAAAAAAAAAAAACTCCTAAGAAAGAAAGAAAGTCGTATGAATGTTAATTTGGTCAGCGCTGGTTACTTTGACTCACTCGCAAAAAGAGAAAATTCATGTACTCAGGGAAAGGAAAAAAAAAAAAGGTTGTTTTGAAGTTATGGTCTAAGTAGATTGTTGAATGTGGAACTTCAAAGTGACCCAGTTTTTTGGATGGCCCTTTTTGAGTTCTTCATAAATGCAGCTGCAGCAGAGTGAAATTTGACTGGAGTCCTTATTAGAGAAGCAAAGATACAATGAAGATGAATGAATCCACACGGCAGCTGATTTCACAGCAGTTTCTCAAACAATAAGCCGCACAAGGGGCTCGCCGGGTCCAAACAGACTAATAATTTAGGCTGCGCTGTTTTGTAATAACCTGCTTTGGAGAGGTTTTTCTATTAACAAAAAGCATTTCCACTGTGTGTAACTCGTCTGGAGGAAGCACTCATACCGATAGGAGTTTGTTTGGAAATTCAGCCAGTTGGAGGTCAAGCAATTTTTGGAGCTGATGAGATTTTCAGGACTTTGCGCACTGTCAGTTTAGCTCAAACCAAAACATTATACGCTGGTGAGAGAATTTAGCTCAACTCAGTTTGAACTTGAGGCTAGGAAGCCATTTAATTTATAGCAGGAAAATGTATCATTTTACCTCCACTATGGGTGTGTTTAAGGCCATATACTGTCCACTGACGGCTACAGCAGGGGGAAAGTACTATGTGACAAGCTGTGGTACTGTAATAAGAAGGTCCAGTGTGGTGCATTTATGGCATTTTTTTATTTTTATTTTTTTTACTGTATTTGTGCTTCTCTTGCTTATTAGTAACACACAAAATACAGTTAATGTAAGCATGACCAGTACAGGTTCACTTTAATGTGTGCTACTGTGATGTATTGTGGAACACTATGCATTATGCAGGTAGGAAGAGCAAGGGGTCTTTGGCCAGAACCACCATTATATAGAAATGATCTTTAGAAATAGCTAGTTTGAGATTGTTGCTTAACCCTGTCATGCATAGTGGTCACTCCAGTGGACAGTTACTCTACAGCTGTTCTCTTGCATATTCATAGGTTTGGTTTTTTTAGTTCCATCTATTCTCTCTGTAGCGCTTAGAGATTCTGCTGAATGAAAAGCGCTTTATAAATGCAATTATTCTTATTATCATTATGTCAACCAACACAGTGGATGCTTATGCATCATCCAGTTCATACCATTTCTGTAACCTTGCTGTTCTTGATAAACCTGATCTGAAGAAGTACATTTTAAATCATTTGCTAATTGTTATTAGACTGTAATTAACACTTTTCTTAATCAAAATAATTTTTTTTTTTTGCATATTATCTCCATAAAGTTAGTAATAACTAGTATTAGAGTATGTTAAAATGTGAGAAAACATCAGATTAGCTGCATGAAGAATGTTTTTGTTTCATAGTTTTTCTTCTTCCCACTCCTTTTCGAGTGCAGATGAATGATTTTGGAATTTTGAATTTGCATTTATTCTGTAAATGCTCAAAATAAACAAAAAAATGAATGAATGGTTTTCACACAGTATATCACTTTCTGATGATGGGTTTTAAACATGTTTCTTTGCTTCAAAAATTAAATGCATGGTGTCCAACTGAGCAGACGTGTTTGTAACTCCATGAAAAACAGGTTCATAAAAAAACAAAAAAAACAAATAAATTCAATTGCATTGTTTTTTTCATGCCTAAAGACGAATAAAAACACTCAGGAAAAAAATCTCGACTCAGGTTCTCATAATTCATGCATGAAAGGGTTAAACACAAGCTGTAATTCAAAATAAATTTGTCCTCTGAAGAGGAGGGTGGTGGCGGGTCAAAAAAAAAAAAAAAAAAAAAAGCTACCAATGAATTCACTTCCGGTACCCAAGGGGAAAGAAAACCACAGTCTCAAAAAATGCATCTCTTTCCTCTTGGTCCAAATCAAAAGACACCTCCAAATAAATCCAGATGATCTTGACACGGTTTGTTCGGTTTTATATTTGTGACTATTTTTGATCATTTCTGTGGTGGAAACTGAAAGGAGGACCAGGGCTGTGTAAAACATGA